>NW_007064610.1:2431-5684 GCF_000164805.1 Carlito syrichta | reverse complement strand
GCCACTGCACTCCAGTCTAGGTGACAGAGTGAGACTCCAACTCAAAAAAAAAAAAAACAAAAAAACCAAAAACACAGTGTCTTTACTTCTGAGGGTTCAATCTTACTGTGTAAAGACACAGCATGTTAGAGATGCAGAACCTCAGGCCCCATCCTGGACCTACAGATTGGAATCTTCTTCTTTAGGAAGATTTCCTGAATGATTCTCTGTGTTCAAGTTGCAGAATCATGAATTTAGAGAAGTTGGCAAATATTAGGATAGGAAAAGGAGACAGAGGGTGAATTTACATGCAGTAGACTTTGGAAATAAATTATACATAAATTATTTTCCATATATAATATGATTGTGGGATAGGGTTGGCCAGAGGACAAATGTATGTAACATCTGGAAGGGAGGAAGCAGCAGCAATGATGCTCATAAGTTTTAGTGTAGGATTCCAAGGAGCTGCTGCTGTTCATGAAAGTGGCCACTACTCTGCTGATTGACCTCTTTGGGATGGGACGTCACTGAGGCCTGCAGCTACCTCTGCAGCTATGTTAGACCTTGCTGGATTTCCTCCTTCAGTTTTTCCAGGCACATGTGTGGCCCATGGTGAAGGACAGCAGATTCCTGTGCCGACCACCAGAGTTGCAGCGAGGACACAGATATTTCTGCATATTCCTTTGTGAGTTGCTGTTGGCCTTCGTGGGTTCTAGTGTCTTTGTGAGTCGCTGTTGGCCTTTGTGGGTTCTAGTTTTTTCTTGATTTCTCCAGCTCTGTAGCCAGATTTCTTCTCCTGTTTCTAGCTTACCTGACCTACAGCAACTTCGAACTCACCACCAGATGCAGAAGCAACTGCCTTGCGTAGACTTTCTCAACTCACCCTGTGGGTCTTGGTTAGTGATGTTCTTTCTGATTCTCCAAACCTCCCATCTAGAGCTTTCTTTCTCAGTTTCTCCCACAATTTTTAAGTTTAAACTGTATTTGTTTAGTGATTTTAGAATTGTGTGGTACGTGTGAAGATTCTTACATAAGTAAATTGCATGCAGATGAGGTGTGGGCTTCTAGCAAGTCCGCTCTCCTCTTGGTAGTGGGCATGGTGCCCGGTGGGTGGTTGTGTGCCCTTATCCTGCTCCCTTCTTCACTCCCTTCCCCTATTAGCAGTGCCTAGTGTCAGTTGTTCCCACCTTTGTGCTCGTGTGTCCAATGCTTAAGGCCCACTTACAAGTGAGAATAGGTAGTATTCAGTTCTTTGTTTCTGTGATAGTTCGCTTAGAATGATGGTCTCCAGTTGCATCGATGTTGCTGCAAAGGCCATGATTTTGTTCTGCTGTGTAGTAACTCATCATGCCTATGTACCACATTTTCTTTATCTAGTCCGCTTTTGATGAGGATCTGGGTTGGTTCCATGTTTTTGCTATTCTGAATAGTGCCACAGTGAACATATATGTTCAGGTGTCTTTTGGTAGAGCAATTTATGTTCCACTGCGTATATTCCCAGAAGTAGGATTAGTGGATCGTATGGAAGCTCAATTTTTAGTTATTTGAGAAAATGCCTCACTACTTTCCACAGACTGAACTAGCTTATATTCCTACCAACAGTGTAGAAGTGTTTCCTTTCCTCTGCAACCTTGCCAATACCTATTGTTTTTTGACTTTTTATTAACAGCCATCAAAACTTGTATAAGGTAGTATTTCATTATAGTTTTGATTTGCATTTCTCTGATGATTAGTGAAGTTGAGGATTTTTTTCATGTATTTATTGGCTGCTTGTAGATCTTCCTTCAAGAAATGTCTGTTTATGTCTTTTGCCCACTTTTAAATGGGTTTTTTTCCCCTTGTCAATTTGTTTGAGTTATTTTTTGAGTTGAGGTCTTACTCTGTTGCTCAGACCAGAGTGCAGTGCCTCCAGGACTGAATGGATCTTTCCTCTCAGCTTTCTGAGTAGCTGGAACTACAGGCAGTCTTCACCACATCCTGGTAATTTTTTGAATTTTTGTAGAGATGAGGTCTTGCTATGTTACCCAAGCTGGGGTTGAACTCCTGGGCTCAAGTGAGCCTCCCACCTTGGCCTCCTTAAGTGCCGGAATTACAGGCATGAACCACCATATTCAGCCATGTTTAAACTTCTTCATGAATCCCTTTTTCTATTTCACTGGGATCTGACTTCACTGGTTAAACCCTAATAGATACCCTTACTGATTCTACTAGAAATTTCCCACCTTCTCCTTTCAGTGTAGCTGGTTGCACATGATACTTTGTAGATATATTCTTCTGACACAGCCTAAGGGTTTCTTTATGTCTTGAAAGGGAGAATTACTTTTTTCTAAAAGAACTATCAAAATTTGATATCCTAAAAATAGTTTTTCTTTTTTGGTTTCTTGACAAGGCACACAGAACAGTCAAGATGTTACTTAGTGACTTTCTTTAGTAAATTTCATATAGATAATAAAAAACCCTAACCAGTGAGAACTAAATCAGAGGAGAAAGCTCAAGAGAAATAGGCTACTAGAAGAAAGAGAAAAGGGGTTATTGGAAAATATAATAGAATAATAATATACCAAAAGAGTTTCATACTGAGAAGCTAATCATCCCATTGGATTTTAAAAAATTCAGTATGTCCTTCCTCATCTTTTTATCTTATTATAAATTAACAATTTATAATTGCATATATTTGTTGTTGGGAGCCGGCCACAGAGCCCCACTGAGTGTTAGGGATCAGAAAGGGCCGTTGACCCCGAGACCACTAGGATGCATTCAGAAGCTATTGACCCCATTTCCTCCCCCTTTCTACTCAGCACTAACCAGATTAAGCTCCTGTGAGCTCAAAACATAAAAACTCTGAGACTGGGACGAACACAAGCTAACTTTAGAAGCTCATTGCTCCCATTCTTCCGTAAACTGCAGTTTTGGCTTTCACACAACTTATAATTCAAACTCATGTCACATCTAAGAGCCTTAGTATTGGTCACAGGCTTCTGGGTCATGATCTTAGGATTTATTGAAGGTGTAAATTGTAGAATATAGTTTTAGAAGACAGCCATTTTGTTGAAAGAATGAGGCTGGGTTACTTGCAGGTAGCCCACTGTGAACTTTGGACTGGGCCACATTCCAAACATTCTGGGATGGGCCACTTTCGTTTGTAAAGTAAATACTTAAGCTTCTATAGAATTGTTTAACTTGGCATAATCAATCAGCCTAGATGAAAAGGGTTTATAGAATATGTCAGTCACAGATTAGGTTATCCTTTGTTATGGGATTTTAAGATTATCCT
>NW_007064610.1:0-2402 GCF_000164805.1 Carlito syrichta | reverse complement strand
ATTGATTAAGTTTTCATGGATTAAGGTTTCTGGTGGGTGGGGGACACCCCTCCTACATCTAATTTTGTGTATAAAAGACCTGTTGTAATTCCCAATAACACAAACATTGCTTCTGCACGAGACCGGAGTCCAGTCTCTTTCTTTCTCTCTCTCTTTCTCTCTTCTTTCCCCCAATCGCTGACGCCGGCTCCACCTTTGGGGTACCCTGAACCTGGCTGGAGCTGGTCTCCAGCATGACAATTTCTAAAAAATCTAGAAATTGACCTTCCATATGACCCAACAATTCCCCTACTGGGAATATACCTGGAGGAACGCAGATCATTCTACAAAAAAGACACCTGCACATGCATGTTTATTGCAGCACTATTCATAATAGCAAAAACATGGAACCAACTGTGCTGCCCATCAAAATTGGTCTGGATAAAAAAAAAAAATGTGGTACGTATACACAATGGACTATTACACAGCCACAAAGAAGGACAAACATGGACTTTGCAGCAACTTGAATGGATTCAGAGTCAGTAATACTCAGTGATCACAGAAACAAAGAACAGAGTACCACATGTTCTCACTCACAAGTGAACTCTAAACATTTACCATAATACTATAAGAAAGGAATTGGCAGTAATAGGATATTGCCAGGGTGGAGTAGAACACAACATCAATAAGTATACCAGATTTCAAACCATGAAAATTAGGGACCAAAGGGAAGTCCAAAATTTACTGGCACAATGCCAACTTGTATATCTAATACCTGAATTGTACCTTACATCTTTAGAATAAAATGTATATGTATATGTGCATGTGTGTGTGTTTGTGTGTGTGTGTGTGTGTGTGTGTGTGTATACAATATAGTGAAAGACAATATAGTGAAAGACAATATATATATATAAAGAATACACTTAATAGGTAAGGTGAGCTTTCACTATATTGTCTTTTGTTTGAGAAACAAGAAGGTATTGGCAACTGAAACCTGAATTCTCCCTGTTGGGAGAAGGTGGCCAGTCTCTGTACTGAGACACTGATGTATACGTCAATAGAGTGTAGCAATAGTCAGCAATTCATGGAGAGACCTTATCAAAACAGATTTGATAAGGAACAAGGGAGTTAAACCATAAGAATAAACACTCATCAGAATGACAAATAAATAAATCATCCCTTGAAGACAACTGTGAAAGAAATGTACAGCATCAATTAATAGTGTTTTTAGAGACCAAAGGAGGAGGAGCATATCAAAATATAATGTGCATACACTTTGATCTGACAGTTTTACTGCTAGGATTCTCTCAATCCTTTCAGTATCAGAGTAACATATAGTCTAAGGCTAATTTTCTCCCACTGCTGAGGCAAATCCAATCTGAATACTCTACCAGATGCCCTATGAATGATAAAGTTTCTGGATCTGGCTGACCGGGGCAGTCGCTAACTCGGCCATGTGGGAGTGTTGAGTTTCATTTCTCTAGTCCTTTCACTGGTCCTTTCTCTGGACTTTCTTCACATGCACACACTGTTTGATCGGTGCCCTGCTGAACACTTGAGGAGGAGCCTCGCAGATTCCCAGGTTTCTCTCCTGGGCAGCCGTCTTTCCTCCATTGCCAGTTCTAGCCTCCTTAGTCTCCTGGAGTCTCTGTTCCATTTCCTCAACCCAGGGTTGGGTTTGCTGAGTTTCTGCTTTCTGCTTTAGTCCTGAAGACTCTCAAAGCAGTAAGTTGAGGGCAACCACAGGGCTTCTCACTGTCCTTTGTGTTTCAGCATCTTTACAAATGTTTTCACATATTTTGTCTGGTTTTCTTGATTGTTTTAGGCAGAAAGGTGAATCTGCTCTCTCTTTTTAAAGAAGAATACATATAAAGAGCATAATTATGTAACCCGATTTTCTCCAAAACAACTGTTAATTGACAGATATGCCTCCATTTTGCAGTCATTGTCCCTTTCAAGGTTGCCTGAGTGGCCTTTACTTGGGGCAGAATTTTGCACTATTTGTTAAAGGGACTTATCTTGGAGAGTCAGGATATGGGAGGGTTGACATTGGAAGGGCACCACTGGGCTCTGTTCTACAATTTTATGGCCCATTGCATCTCATGTCTTATTTCATCATAACCATTGATATTCAAGTCTCTTCAAACAAATTCTACCTCCTTAAAGTAATATAAAAAACTCTTTTTTAAAAAAACATATAACTCAATTTTAAAAAATTCAGTATGTCCTTCCTCATCTTTTTATCTTATTATAAATTAACAATTTATAATTGCATATATTTGTTGTTGGGAGCTGGCCACAGAGGCCCACTGAGTGTTAGGGATCAGAAAGGGCCGTTGACCCCGAGACCACTAGGATGCATGCAGAAGCTATTGACCCCATTTCCTCCCCCTTTCTACTCAGCACTAACCAGATTAAGCTCC
>NW_007064609.1:3429-5917 GCF_000164805.1 Carlito syrichta | reverse complement strand
CGGCCGCGCTGCCGCGCTGTTCTGCCCACATCCCGGCCCCGGGAGCGCGCTAGGCTCAGGGCTGGGAAGACCACCCGAATGCTGCTGACTCCCGGCCCAAGCCTCCAGCCCCGGCCCCCCGGGCTCTACGCTCAGGGCGCACCCTGGACGCTCCTGAGTCCGGCATGCCCAGCCCCGAGCCCAGCCAGCCCTGCTCGCAGCGAAGCGCCACTCGCCCCGCCCCGTAGTTCGGACGCCACATCCCTGTGACCCCCCTTGCCTGCGCCTCCACCCTTCCGCCCACGAGCAGGCCTCCGGCCTTCCTCTCCCAACTCCAGCCGAGCCTGCCCTCCCACTGCACGCGGCCCCACCGCTGAACCCACACGCAAGGTGCCGTGACGTCCTGGCTCGGACGCCGTTCCGGGTCGGCTCCTTCCTTTGCCTGGCTCGGTTCGGCTGCCCGCCGGACAACCGAGGGAGAGCAGGCAGCAGCTCCCGCGCGACTCGGCCCCCACGGGACGACAACTGTGGGACGAGAGTCAAGCCCGGCCCGCAGCCTTTCTCAATGAAGCTTCAGCGGAGCACGGCCGCGCCCATTTGCTGACTGTTGTCCGTGGTTACGTCCGTGCGGCAGTGGCAGCGTTGAGCACTGGTGACGGAGACCCCCGGCCACAAAGCCTCAGACGTTTGCCACCTGGCCCTTTACAGAGTCTGCTGACCCCGCTCTCGGACGCCACCCTCTTCGGGCTTTCTCCACAGGCCTCCTCAGGACCTGATACTTCCTTGTCTGCTCATGGCTTGTGTGTTTCTGCTCTCCCCACTCAATTCCTCACCACTGAGAACAGAAGCCCTGGCTCATCGCTGCCTTCCCAGCTCCTGGAGCCCTGCCAAGCACGCAGTGGGCGCTTCAGCAGTGGCTAGTGAGTGGGTGAACGAACCCTTCCAAAGCTCCCACGGGCCCAGCAGGCATGACTCACCTCTCGCCTCTGCAGAGGAAGAGGTGAGAGCTGAGCCCACCGAGACTACCGCGTGCACACGTGTCCAGGCGCTCACAGCACATCCGTGGCTGAGCGGATCACACCCACAGTGTTTCTGGGTCACCAAACTGCAGTTCTCTAAGTCCCACAAGGCAGGCCACCTGGGGAAAACCAGGCGGGGCCCCAGTGTGGGGGCTGGTGGTGCTGCACAAGAGGGGACGCGAGGCCCCGAGTCACGTCCCACTCGCCCCTTCAGATCCCGAGCATGCTGAGAAATGCGTCCCCACCACTTTATGTAAGAACTGCCATTGTCAGGCTGCCGTCTGGGCTGTGTATTGCAGACCCAGGGGACTATCAATGACAGCCCTGAGCTGTTCTGCCGCGGCTGATCCCTGGGTCCCTGCCTGACGGACAATCTGACAAAACCGGAATTGTGTCCCACAAGCAGCAGTGACCACAGTGGGGCAGAGACAACCAAAATGTCTATCAGTGGGGGAAAGGACTGAAAACCAGGGTCCACTCATGCAGTGGGATACACAGATCAGTAGGGAGCAATGACAGTGGACGCTGAAGGGACAAGAGCAACCTGCAGAGCAGGACAGAGGGACACCATTTATGTGGAAATGACACAGCATGTTTAAAGTGTTCACTACATCTATGAATAAAAATAGAAGGCAACCTGCTACTACAGAAAGAAAGAAAGAAAGAAAGAAAGAAAGAAAGAAAGAAAGAAAGAGAGAGAGAGAGAGAAAGAAAGAGAGAAAGAAAGAAAGAGAAAGAAAGAAAGAAAACAGTGCTGGAGAGGATGTGAATAAACTGGAAACTTGTGCACTGTTGGTGAGAATATGAAATAGTGCCGCTGCTACAGAAAACAATACAGATGGTCCTTAAAAAATTAAAAATAGAAATCCAGGCACAATGGCTCATGCCTGTAATACCAGCACTTTGGGAGGTCGAGGCAGGAGGATCACTTGAACCCAGGAGTTCAAGACCAGCCTGGGCAATATAGTGAGACCTCGTCTCTACAAAAAAATAAAAAAATCACCAGTGCATGGTGGTGCACACCTGTAGCCCCAGCTAATCTGGAGGTCGAGGCTGCAGTGAGCTGGGATCCCACCAGCCTGGACAGTAGAGTAAGACCCCGACTCAAAAAAAAAATTACAAATATAATTACCATATGCTCAAGCAAGTTCACTTCAGGATATATATCCAGAAGGATCAAAAGAGGGACTCAAAAAAATGCCTACACCCCATGTTCACAGCAGCATTATTTACGGTAGTCAAGAGGTAGACACAACCCAAACAACAGGATGAATGGGCACACAAAATACGGTATATTCATGCCATGGAATACTACGCGACCTTAAAAAGGAAGGAGATTCTGGCATATGCTGCAACATGTATGAACCTCGAGGATATCATGTTAAGTGAGGTGAGTCATATAAAGCCAAATACTAGCCGGGCTCGGTGGCTCAGCCTGTCATCCCGCACCTTGGGAGGCTGAGGTGAGTGGATTGTCTGAGCCCGCGGGG
>NW_007064609.1:0-3237 GCF_000164805.1 Carlito syrichta | reverse complement strand
GTCAAGGCTGCGGTGGCCGGGAGCGGCCACTGCACTCCAGTCTGGGCGACCGAGTGAGACTCCAACTCAAAAACAAAAAACAAAGGCAGCCGGGCTTGGTGGCTCTGCCTGTCATCCCACGCCTTTGGGAGGCCGAGGTGAGTGGACTGCCTGAGCCCGTGGGTTCGAGACCCGCCTGGGCAACTTGGCGAGACCTCATCTTTACAATAAATCAAAAACTAGCTGGGCGTGGTAGCGTGTGCCTGTAGTTCCAGCTACTTGGAAGGCTGAGGCGGAAGGATCACCAGAGCCCAGCAGGTCGAGGCTGCGGTGGCCGGGAGTCTGGGCGACAGAGTGAGACTCCAACAAAAAAAAAAAAAAAAAAAAAAAAGGCAGCCCAAGGACGGCAAGGGTATCCGGTGGTGATGGAAGGGGTCTGGGCTCCAGGCTGACTCCACACACTGGGGCAGGTGAGGCCTGCACACCCCTCTCCTCTGTGAGCCTGCAGAGGCCCCAGGCTGGGGGAGAAGCAGCGCCCTCCTCCCCGGGGATCCCCCTACACAGCAGGTCCTTTCTAGGCCACCGTAACTTCGCACCTGGTTTGAGGTGACCTGAAGGTTTTTCTGGGCAAATACAGCAGCCCCGAGTTAGATGAGGAAGCTTCTACTGTAGCGTGCTTGCCAGGGAAGTCAACCTCAGACGTAGAACCAGGGAGGAGAGAGCTGCCCTGTCCACCCACCTGGGACCGGCCTGCCTCAGGAAGACACTGAGGACGAAGCCTCAGATGATGTCTGTGCGGACCCCGTGTGGCCCAGGACTGTGGAGAGAGGGGTGGCCGCTGCATGAGCTAGGCAGGCCTGTGGTACAGGGCGGTGGACAGATCTGCACCTTTCTGTGAGGGCTTGGAAGCGTGGGGGCTTCTGGGCCTGGCCGGCCCCGCCCCTTGAACTGGGGCTTCCAGGGCTCGTGGGAGCTCTGCAGCCCGGGAGGCACATCCTGAGGATCCCCGGGGCCCACGGATGCCATGCGGCCAGGCTCTGTGCGTGACAGCAAGGTGACAGCAAGGTGTGGCGCGTGATCTACACTGGGGCTGCAGCGCGACAGCAACTCTGGCCTCCTGCCAGCTTTTCGAAACACACTTTCACTGGAATACAGCCACGAGCGACAGAGACTGCATGGCTCGAAAAGCCTAAGATATTTACTATGTGCCCAGGTACAGAAAAGCTCCACCATTCCCGACCTACACCAGCACACACTGTAAAACGCACGGCATCCCTACTGCGGGGATGCACCTGACAAACCCCACAGGCTGTGAGGGAACCTCTCCTCTCCAACGCGGGACACAGCCTTTAGGAAGAGTGAGAAATGTCTGGGCCCCCACTCCTGGGCACCCTGGAAGGTTAGGAGGTAGGAGGGACACTCTGGTCCATCCTTCCCCTTGGGTTACCTGTGGGGACGCAGCTCACCAGATGGGGACACGCGTGGCCAAGGTCACAGAGGAGTCAGAACCCTGGGGGCGGCTGGGCGCTTTGGACTTTCCCTTGGCTGCCCCATGCGGGCCCCCTTCCCAGCAGGGATCTCAGCCCCAACCTGGCCCACCCCGCTTCCACGCCTAGCTGACTTCATCTTCCAATTTTTTTTGAGGTGGAGTCTCACTCTCACCCAGGCTGGAGTGCAGGGCATACTCACAGCCACTGCAGCCTCGACCCGCTGGGCTCAGGCGATCTTTCTGCCTCAGCCTTCCGAGTAGGTGGAACTACAGGCGCACGCCCCCATGCCTGGCTAGTTTTTTCATTTCGTGTAGACATGAGGTCTCGCCAAGTTGCCTGGGCTGGTCTCAAACCGGTGGGCTCAGGCACTCCTCTCACCTCGGCCTCCCAAAGTGCTGGGATTACAGGCCTGAAGCACTGTGCCCGGCCCATCTTCCAGATGGTTACTAAGGTCCTACTTCATGCCAGGCACCGGGTTACAGCCGAGAGCTGGAGACCAGGCCCGTAAGGAATGTACACTTCTTCCTGGTGGGGGAGCCAGACTAGAAGTCAGTCAGTAAGGAATTTTCTGAGAGCCAGTGCTAGAAGAAAAAGACTGACATGCCCAGCGGGGTAGGGGCTGGGCTGGGGCCAGGAAGGCCGGGTGAGGAAGTGACCTCCCCCCACCTGAATACAGTAAAGGAGCCGGCCACGCGAAGTCCTAGGGGCTGAGCATTCCGCTCCTAGGGAGCAGCCCCATGGGGAATGAGCAAAGGGAGCCTGCAGAGGAGGAGCCAAGAAGCAAGGGGCTAGAGGTCAGGTCTCAGGGCCACAGGGGCCCTCCTGCGGCCTCACAGGCCGGGGAGCATCTGAGTTCTCCACATACTGAGACAGGAGTGCCAGGACACACGTGTCCAATTCTTGCAGAGGGGCCACCCCTCAGCTTGGTCCAGCCCTGTGCTTCCTGGAAGGCCCTCCTCCAGGAAAAGACTAGCAATAAAGAAAGAACCCGGAGGTGCCACTGAAAGAACTTACAGCTCACTAGGCACAACGTGAAGCATATTACATGTATTATCTGATTTAATCCTCAAAAAGCCCCATTGCGGAAGGCACTACCGCCACCAGAGTCACTATCCAGGGTCCCAACCGAGTGACCAGGAAGCCCAGCTCCAAATGAGCTGCGGCTCTGCTCTCAGCAGGCTCAGAGGGTGGGGCTCCTCTCCAAATGTATCCGCCTCCTGCTCATGCGGGGCGGGCAGGTTCATTGGCTTGGCCGGGCTGTTTCACCCCCCAGGCAACACTAGTCAAACCCCCTTCCTTCCTTGGGGTGGGCTGGGCTGGTCAGGTCCCCGAGCTCTGCCGGGCTGCCTCGCCTGTGTCCTGGCAGCTGTGAAGTCTGACTTCAGTGGGAATTACTCGCTGTGCAGAGCATGACCCGGGCACTGATCCTCCCCCCTCCTTGGCCTCTGACCCTCTCTGGTGGTGAGATAACAGCTCTGTTCAAATTCCAAAGGAGTATTTACCTCGGGCTGTGGAGACCAGGCTTGAGGGCAACCAGGAATCCGTTTTCCCGCCGGCACAGGGGGCTGATGACACCTTTCCCCGACACACCCTTCAGCTGTTGCAGAGACAGAAAGGAAGGAAATTCCAGGCCACCTCTCTAGGTGGGCCTGCCCCCCACCTCCCGTGTGAGATGGGGAATCAAGCTCGACTCCGTTGACTCTGGCAGCTCCCGCCAAGAGTCACCAATTCAAGCCTCAGAGGCACCGGGACCCCAGAGAGGACTGCG
>NW_007064608.1:0-1442 GCF_000164805.1 Carlito syrichta | reverse complement strand
TAATAAACAAAGTTTGGACTCTAAAGCAAGAGATGCTTTGTCTAGAGAGGTAGCTTGTATCACTAGATGTACCACCCTCCGGCATGCCCAAGCCCAGAGCCATTGTCCTCAGCTCGGGAGCTGTGCTGCATCGAACAGGGGACTCAGACCTCCCTGACAATCATATAGGGCAAAATCTTTTGGTGAGTACTGAAGGCCATTCTCTGAAAGTCATTACTCCAGAATCTTCTCATGGACCCCTGATTGTCCTGGAAACTGGCCAGGTGGATGTGGCCGAGGACAGGCTTCACGAGCAGCAAAGAGTCCCCGACTCTGCATCCTCCTGGCCTCATGGTGGGGAATGTCTACAGCACTCCTGTGGGCTTCTGTGGAGTTTCTCCCCGGGGCCCCTCCCGCTCTCATGAGCTCTCCCTTAGCGCACCACTCCAGTAGAGAAGGCAGGTATGTCTTCAAGGAGCCACGGACACCTTACATTTTATGTTTACTCATATTCTTTACCCCCTTGGGCCACGTAACCAACTTAGGGAATAGATATGGTGTTCTTGGTATCTGGGAAGCAGAGAAAGTCTAAAGACTCATGGAGGCAGATGGTTTGTTCCTCTTCTCTTACTCAGTCTTTTGAGCTAACGAAGGGTTGGACTCATCTTCTTTTCTCCCATCGGTAATGATTTTTATCGAAGTGCTGGCTTGCTCCATCCATCCCCCCAAGAACTTGGGTCTATGGATCTGGATTCTTTCACCTGACAGTTTTTTCAACCAACATTTCTTGAGGACATGCACCTCTCCCATCATTCCTTCCGCCCACTCTCTGTGGGAGTACCTCCTCTTCCTCTTCCCATTTTTTCCGCATCATCTTCTTTCACTCTCTCAGGATTTCTGGAAGGGAAGCTTCCCCTTTTCTATGGGAGCCAACTAACTTATCAGTTTTTGAAACTGGCGAGTGCCTTGGAAATTAGATGGGCATTCCCCTGTGGCCCTCTAGCCTAAGCTCCACCTTCATGCACCAAGAAGACCGCATGTACTTACTGGCATGCCCAGCCAGGTTTCCTGTTCTCTGTTCTGGCTTCTCTGTCTCTCATTGGTTCTGTAAGTCAGGTTTGGGTGGAACCAGAAGTCAAGGCTCACGGATGGGGGTGGGAGGCAGTGGGAGAGGGAGTGATGAAACACTTTCTCTTTCTCCTAGAACAAGCTGGACCCTGGGTTGGTATTCTGGCTCCTTCCCCCCGGCACTCTGATGAATGGGGACTGTCAGCTGTGTTACAGCATTGCCTGGGCTGGGGCAACCCTAGGTCGGTGGGTGCTCTACTGGGAATGCCTGCTGGGAGCCTGTGGCTTTGGGCTTCCCTGAGCATGGCGACTGCAAGTGAACACTTCTGTGGGGGACGTGGCTCTCATCTTGTTTCTGAGCTGTTGCTTGGGAGCCAAGAGACCAGCCCGGGACT
>NW_007064607.1:8809-11121 GCF_000164805.1 Carlito syrichta | reverse complement strand
CCTAGCAAACCGGATTCAGCAATACATCTCAAAAATCATCCACCATGACCAAGTAGTCTTTCTGGGAAAACCAAGTCTGAAAACATAAAACAGTTTTTCAGGTTTATATATCCAGGGGTAGTAGTGCAGGACTGGATAGAGTCACATTAAGTTCTCTCATCAGCAGACTTTCCTCACCAAGATTTTCTATTCACTTTTAAAATGGAGATAAAAGTAGTAGCTCTCTCTAAGGGCAGTTGTGAGTTTTAATTTAAAGCACACAGGCTAATGCTTGGCAGTAGTATGTGCTACAAGTTTGTAGTTGCTGGTTATCTGGCATTTTGATTTTTGGCAATAGCTTGTAAAGTGATATCTTCATTGTTCTTTCACTTTGCGTTTTTTGATTATCAATGAGATTGATGATTTACTTGTAAAAGGTTAATTGTTCAGCTTTCCCTGAATATTTCCCTAAAATTGAATATTCCTATATTTTGACTTTTTTTTCCTAGTAGATTTTTCTTATTTTCCTGACTGACTTGCAAGAATTCCTGATATATTCTGTATATTATATCTTTGTTGGTTTTAGGTTTTGCAAATATCTTTTGCCATTATTTTAACCCACCTGTTACCTTTTCAGGGGTATATTTTTAAAAAATGGTTATTGAATGCTATGTGCTTGGCATTGTTGTAAGAGATTGTACATTCATGAGCCAAGACTGTAGTAATTTACACTATATACCCAGGTGCTCATCTCACTTGCCAAATTATCATCTTCTTTAAAAATTGCTAATAAGGCAATAATACAATTGCTAATAAGGCAATTTACTTGAAAAAATTACCAATTAAACATTTTCTTCATTTCCACTGGCCATTTGTATTTTGCAAGTTGCCTGTTCATATTTATGTGTATTTTTATGTACTTTTATTAATTGCAAAGTGTACTTCATAAAATATTAAAGATATATGTTTTGACACTTTTTTTGCAAATATCTTTCCAGTTTACTTTATTTTTATATAATCTGATCTTTTTTCTCTTTGTGATTCCTGTCAGTTCTTGCCTGCTAAGAAGCATTTTTCTGCCGAGCATGGTGGCTCAGCCTGTAATGCCTCATCTTGGGAGGCTGAGGTGAGTGGATTGCCTGAGCCCGCGGGTTCGAGACCCACCTGGGCAACTTGGTGAGACCTCATCTCTACAATAAATCAAAAAATTAGCTGGGCGTGGTAGCGCTTGCCTGTAGTTCCAGCTATTTGGAAGGCTGAGGCGGAAGGATCGAGCCCAGGCAAGAGCCCAGCAGGTCAAGGCTGCGGTGGCTGGGAGTGGTCACTGTACTCCAGTCTGGGCGACAGAGTAGACTCCAACTCAAAAAAAAAAAGAAGCATTTTTCTAATTCCAGATTTAATTAATATATACATAACTTTTAGTTACATTTTGGATTGTGGCAATTTTATATTTAAGTATGTTAAGAATTTTATATATAATATTTTTGAAAAATATAACTTTTTTACTGCAAATAGTTTACTCGAGAAATTGAAAAATCTATCCTTTCACTCTTAGTTTAGACTATTTTCTCTTATTATAATTTAAATTTTAAATTATAGGTCTGTATTCCTTATAACCTTTCCTGTCTTCTCTCTTGGTTCATGCAGTCACTCTTCACCCACTTGCTCAAGGGAAAAAAAAATGAAAACCTAACTTCAACTTTGAATTCTCTCTTCTCACTTCTTACATATAGACTGCTAGAAAATCATTTCAATACAAACTCCAAATCTTCTCATGGATCCCTGGGATCTCCACCCCTACCATTTTGTTTAAACTAGGGTCTCTGGCCTGGCCACTAAATCACTGTCTAATTGTTAGCCTTTGCTCTTTAAAAATGTAAATAAAACTGAGTCATTCTCCTGCTGAGGACCCTCCAATGGCAATCCACCATACCAAGAACCCATGGCATCCAGTTCATACATGACTGTTCAGTTTCATCTTGTTACCATTCTTTCCTTTGTTTACTTGTTTCCTGCTTTGGTCATGTTAACCTTCTTAATTGTTTCTCACTGCTTTTTTAGAGCATTTTAACAGTTCTCTGCTCTGCTTGCAATGCTCCTTCATAGTAAGGTAGTCTTTCTTACAATCCCATCTCAGTTTAAATTTCACTTCCTCAGTGAAGTTACCTGAAAAGTCCAATAAGAAGTAGCTCCTTCATCACTGCCCTTCATATTATCTAGTTTTTCTTCTATCATATGGAAATAAGAAATATTATCACTTGCTTTTTATGGGGAGCCAGCCCCCCAAAAGAGATTTAGAGGGTCCCTGGAAGGTGGGGCAGCATTGGCGAATA
>NW_007064607.1:3319-8572 GCF_000164805.1 Carlito syrichta | reverse complement strand
ATCCCTGCCCACCAGGCGTTTCCCCCCAAGCATGAGGAAGGACAATCTTAATCAAATCACTAGAGTTTACATGAACACAAAGCCAGGTGGGTGAGGGGGGCATCCCCACCCACCAGGCGTTTTCCGCCAAGCATGAGGAAGGACAATCCCAAAATTATTTCACTGTTCCTTATGCTTGGTTTATGTTCCTCAAAAGCAATACAACAGTTTTAATATCATAAAATCCTAATAGTCAATAACTTCTAAAACTTATGCATACCCACACGTAATGACTGACTTAAATCCTAATACCTTCTTATTCTGTGCTAACTTTACCTGTACTATAAAAAACTCTTAATTATAGGTCAGACCAGTTCCTAAAGAATGTGGCCCAGTCCAAAATGGACTCTGGGCCCTTAGGAATGTGGTCCAGCCCAAAGTTCGTGCTGGGCCATTTCTGATAACCCTAGATAACCATCTCATGCTGGAAACACCTCTCTAAATGTATATACTAATTCTACAAATATATTTTTAAATCTTATGAAGAAGCTTGTATCACATATAAGGCTCCCAAATGTGATCTGAGTTTGAACTGTGTTAAGTTTAAAGCCGAAACCGCAGTCTGTGAGAAGCGGAAACAATGGATCCCTAGAGTCAGCCATGACTGTCATATTCTCAGAACTTCATGCTTAGATAGTTAAAATCCCTACCAGTGGGTAATGCTAAACAACAAGGAAAGGAGGAGGGAATGGGCCTTCAGCTCCTGAACCAACCTGGTGGTCTCAGGGTCCGCAGCCTGCCTGGATCCCTAATGCTCAGGCAGGCCTCCACGGCTGGCTCCCAACAGCTTTTTCCATGTTTATTATCTGTTGCCTTCTCTCACGTGGCATGAAAGCAGGAGACATATCCACCCTGTTCAATATTCTAATTTCTCATTCCTAGAATAGTGATCAGTATACATATATACTCAACAAATATTGACTGAACACATACATAAATAAAAGAACACTTTGAGGAGCCAAGATGAAAGGATCACTTGAGGCCAAGAGTTTGTAACCAGCCTGGGAGCATAGTGAGACCACCCCTCTCTACAAAACATAAAATAAAATAAAAATGAGCCAGGTGTGGTGACATGTGTCTGTAGTCCCAGACACTCCTATTTAGCAGGCTGAGGTGGAAGGATCTCTTGGGCCCAGGAGTTTGAGGCTGCAGTGAGCTATGATCATGCCAGTGCACTCCAGCCTGGGCAACAGAGCAAGACCCTGTCTCAAATAAACAAATAAATAGATGGGCATTTTATCATTTACTGTCTCTTTCATATGTTAAATTTTCAGATAAGCTTTAAAATACTTTTATAAATCTCCATCCAAAATGTCTTGACTAATCCTAATTATCTTATGCTTTTCATCGCTCCTGTTCACCTATATTATCTTCTTGCCAGTATATACAAAAATATGTAAAGTGTTTTAGTGTATATTTTTTATTTAGTAATTATGAAGGAGTTCATAATTATCTCCAGGTTATCTAATTACAGAAGTACATTTTAAGAAAATAAATTAAGTTGCTGTATATATTTACTGTATACAACAAGATGTCTTGAAGTATATACACATTGTGGAATGACTAAATTTAGCTAATTAACAGATGCATTACCTCAATTATCATCTTTGTAGTGAGAACACTTTATATCTACTCTTGTAGCATTTTTAAGAATACAGTATATTACGTATAGTCACCATGCCAAACAATAGATCTCTTTAACTTATTCCTACTGTCTAATTGAAATTTTATATCCTTTGAACAACATCTCTACAACCCCAGTACTACCATCCTAGTCCCTGGTAACCACCATTCTATGCTCTACTTCCATGAGATCAACATTTTAAATATTCTCCATAGTAGTGTGAATTAGTACAACCATTATGGAAAACAGTATGGATGTTTCTCAAAAACTAAAAATAGAACTATCATGTATCCTAGAAATCCCATCACTGGATATAAATCTAAAGGGAAGGAAATCTGTGTGTCCAAGAGAAATCTGCACTCCCATGTTTATTGCAGCAGTGTTCACAATAGCCAAGATGTGAAATCAACCAAAGTACCCATCAATGGATGAATGGAAAAAGAAAATGTGGCACACACACACTCTGACACCGCACCCCTCCCTCCAAACAGAATACTACTCAGTCATAAAGATAACAAAATGCTGTCATTTGCAACAACATGAATGAGCTGAGTGGACATCAGCCAGACATAGAATGACAAATATCACATAATTTTCAATGGAAATTTTAATACTGCTCTCCAAATCTACATTTATTTATTTATTTTTTGGTTATGTTGAATTACACTAGCAATAACTGTTTATATTAATCTCATTGACTGCTAAAATTCACATAAACATATTCTGGTATGAGGCTCTCTTACCCATAAAAATTCACTGTTCACCTTTTATTTAAAAAGTGAAATACAGACCTTAGAATCTGGTATTCAAGGCTCCATATATTTTCTTTCAATAATCATTTTCCTCTTCTTCCTAAATAGGCCTATGCTTGAGCCAATCTCAACCCAAGTCTCTCTGTTTTTGCTCTTGTCTTTTTACTCTCCTGGAATGCCCTAACACTTAATATAATTTTCCTCAGTGTGCCTCTATGGCATCTTTTTAATCATATCCATATCCATCAGAAATTACTTGTTCCTCCTTATGCACTGCTGTACCTTTTGGATTTACACCCCCAAACAATGGTTAGTGTATTTTCTTTGCGGATGTGTGGCCATTCCTAATAGATTAAGAACACTCAACACAATGTATTGAATTCATGGCTATTTTTCCTACCATCATCATCAGTTATCACAGAGAAGCTGGAGAAATATTGTCATAATGACACATTTACAGAAAAGTTTTAAGTATGATATTTTTTTCCCTTAGCTGTTAGAGAGTAAGTTACAAACCTAACGCCTCATCACTTCTCAGTATTTCAGTGTACATTTCTTAAAACCAGGAACATTTTCCTGCATAACTATGGTACCATAAAAATCTGGAAATTGGCAATGATACATTATTAGCACCATCTAATACTCAACCTCCTTTCAAGTTTAGTCATTTGTCCTAGTAATGTCCTCTCCAGCAAAAGGAGCAAGTTCTGAATCACACATTGCATTTAGTTTTCATTTCCCTTTAGTCAGTTCTAGTATTGAACGGTTCTTCAGACTCTTTGATTTTTACGACCGTGACACATTAGAAGATTACAGGCCAGTTTTTGTAGCTGTCCCTTAATTTTAGTTTGTCTGTGTCTGTTCATGATCAGTTTCAGGTTGTGTATCTTTGCCTGGCATAATACAAAAGTGATGTTCCATTTTTCTCAGTATAGTCTATCAAGTTGTACATAATTTCATTGTATCTCTTTACTGATAACATTCCCTTTGATCACTTGATTAAAGTTTTATCTGCCAGACTTCTCCACTGGAGAGTTATTCTTTTTCTCTTATGTAATTAGTTAACATTTTGTTGGGAGTTATTTTGAAAATATACATATCCCATTCCTTAACAGATTTTCAATTTATATATCTGTGTGTGAGTTGCTTGTGTGGATGTGAGTGTGTATACACACATATATACACATACTATATATATGTATATTTATTTTTCCTCTTTAGTCAATGGCATATAATTATTTCCTTTATAATCATTTTATCACGTAATTATTTGTTATTTACTTTGATGCTCCCACTGTTTCCAATTTGATCAGTGGGAGCTTCTTCAAGTTGGTTTCTATGTCCTTTTAGCATGTTCTTATCATTTGTTAAGCATTTCCTTAATTTCTGGCACAAGATGCTCCAGGCTTATTTTATACATTCTTTGTCCCAGTTATGCAATCAGGCCCAGTTTCCTTTTAGAGGAAAATGGTATTTAAAAGGAAGATCTGGGTCCTAGATGTGCTAATTGCTTTGGAGTACTGCAGTTTTCAGGACCTTTCAGTGGACAGAACTAGGGAGTGTTTCTCTTTCACATACAAACATGCACAAACACATACACACATTTACATCCACAATGGTTTCTATACCTATATCCATAGAAAAGAATGAATTTACACCAATACAGCTATAATTCCAGTTCAGCACCCTAAGGTTCATTCAAATTTTCTTCCTTTCTGTATATGTACCTTGAACATTGAGAAATCCAGCTCCCATTATCCTTAATATAGTATATTTACTTATGTGATCAATTTACCATGTACAACTCATTTCTCAACGTTACCTCATTGTTCTTCTACTTGGATGCTCTCTTTTCCAAGATTGATCAACAACTTCCCATGTCAGTTTATCCTTCCAAATGGATGACCCTTCATGCTGCTGAGGCTCTGACACCTTGTATCCCTTTGGGTAGATATGCCCTTACCTTTCACCTGTGGGTTTAACTTCCCACATCAGGCTACCCACCTTAAAAGGACACTCTCTTCATCCCACTGAGACTCTAATTTTCCATGCCAGGCTACTCTTCCATGTGGATGTCCTCCTTTCTGTGGCCAGGCTCTGACATTCTATGCAGGACATCTCTCCTTTGCAAACACCTTCCTAGGATTTGACACCCTCCTCTGGGTCACTATGGCTCCACCCCAGCCGGGCGCAATGGCTCACGCCTGTAACCCCAGCACAGTGGGAGATGGAGGCAAGAAGATTACCTGGGAGTCCAGGGGATCGTGACCAGTCTGGGCAACTTGCCAAGATCTCAGCTCCACAACAAATAAAAAAATTAGCTGGGCATGGTGGCACATGCCTGTAGTTCCAGCTATTTGGGAGGTTGAGGCAGAAGAATTGTTTGAGCCCAGTGGACCAAGGCTGCAGTGGCTGTGAGCATGCCACTGCACTCCTGCCTGGCCAACACAGTGAGACTCCTACTCAAAAAACAAATTAAAGCAACAACAACTAAACCACGGTGGTTGCACTCACTGCTGGCATAGATGCCTACCATTTTTGACTCACCTAGTAGCTTTAGAGCTAAACTTTTCAAGAAGGGAAAGAAAAAAAATGAAGGAAGGGTATGGAAGGGGGAAGGGGAGAAAAAGAGTTCCTACTGTTTTCAAGGTAAAGTTTCTTAAACACATGTAGCTAAAAATATTCTAACTGCTTTCGGCTTAGAGAGCTTGAGAAATTATATAAATAACTTTGGAACAATTGGTGGCCAGGCTCGGTGGCTCAGCCTGTAATCCCGCGCTTTGGGAGGCCGAGGTGAATGGATTGCCTGAGCCCGCGGGTTCAAGACCCACCTGGGCA
>NW_007064607.1:0-3048 GCF_000164805.1 Carlito syrichta | reverse complement strand
CTGCACTCCAGTCTGGGTGACAGAGTGAGACTCCAACTCAAAAAAAAAAAAAAAGAACAATTGGCTTTCATGTCACCTTGATATTCTATGTATTTTTGACATATGTTCCAAATACAACAACAACGACTATGCTATGCTAAGCACATTATATACTGAAGACTTATTGGTTTCCTCACCAGAAACTTGGTTTCTTTTTTCCTGAGTACCCTGCATTCACAGCCATATGGTTTGAATAGACCCCAAGCTCCACCCCAGCCTCCTCAGGTAGGCACTGATTTCTTTTAAGCCATTATGCTTGCCTCATCCTTCGAGCTACTGTAATTAGCTCAGAAATGAGCATGGACCTAGGCCTTACCAAATTAGCACCTTCCATTCACCTGGCACTGGTCCAAAAGTAAGTACTCAGTACTAAGTTGGTCTGGAGCAGCTTGACTTGGGAATACTAAAATGCAAATTTAATCTCCTCTGTGTTGATGATTTGAGGATGCAGGGCTTGGGATTCTTGTAAGAAGACAGCCTGAAGTGTGAGGGGTCACTGTGTGGAGCCTGAGGATAAAAGAAGTCCAGGGACATCTGAGCCATGAGTAGAAAATTTATTATTTACATTCTATCAAAAAACTCTACACTATCAAGAGGCAATTCAGACTGTTTTAGTTACCATTCCAGTTGCTCAGAAAAGCACTCAAGGATTCTGTTTCACAAAGAAACTTACTGTTGATTCCAAAACGTCATTCTGCTGCTGCTGGACATTTAAACTTAGCTGTCCCTAGAAGCAAGTTAGGAATGGAAGATTGTTCTTGGCAACACTTTAAACCCTTCCTCGTTTACTCTCAGTCGTATCTGCCTTGCCCTTGTTCATAGGGTTCTGGTCTACAAGTAAATTGTGGCTTCTGGACCCTTCTGTCGGGCACTTCTCCAGGCTCCCATTCTGGCTTGCTGGACTTTGGCTTCCCAGGTGGATCTCAACACTGGTTTTGATCTTCTGTTTTGGCCCCAATCCTCTTCTCCATTATAGCTATGAAAAACTCCCTGCTTCAGCTTCTGTCTGACAGAATCTCACCATGTGAGCATTCCCTACTCCTGGGCATTATGAGATTAAGCCACACTGAACAAATGAGGAAATCTTCACTCTGCATCAGGCACTGTATTGAAGGTTTTGACAATAAATTTCCCCTTGACATAAATAAGATACAAATAGTATGTTATCAATTAATGCAATTAAAGTATTTTACTTTCAAATAACCACATGAGTTCTGTCGGGGAAGCCTTCATTCTAAAGATGCAGTATGCATTTCATAGTACACATTTTAAGAAAAAATATACTTAATAATGACGATCATATTTTGATCCCATATATAACATTCCAAAAGTATCATGCTCATGTAGACATTTGAGTATCAAATGTTTTCTTGGCTTATAGCAAAATCAGTTGATAATTCTTAAAACATCTCATTAGCCATGGGCAGAAAGGCCTACTTTTTATGGTTTGTGTCTTAACTTCTAAAATAAAGCACTTTTTAAATAGCAATATGTTGAGTTAGTATTTGTGGAGAGTTCTAATACTATTGTCAGTGACAGAGACAGTTATCAAGTCCTTGGAAAAACCCAGGTACCATGGTAGGCTCTGCAGACATCATAGTGACAAATAAGATGTGCTCCATACCCTTCTGGAGCTTTCCTCAATTGTGAAAGACAAATGTTTATCAAAGTGTCACCCAAAAAACATGCAATCACAAAATACTTAAGTTTTCATTCGAATCATTCCTTATGTCTGTATAGGCAAATCTTGAGTAAAACACTTAAAAAGCCAGGAGTCTCTGAACCGAGGGTCTTTACTCACACAGGCTAAGCAGATGCATAATTCAGTTAAGAAGCAAGATAGGACGTGTGGCAGGTTGGCAGATGCATGCCCAGTCTAAAGAATCATGTGGCTAGCTGGGCACGGTGGCTCAAACCTGTAATCCCAGCATTTTGGGAGACCAAAGTGTGCATATTGCCTGAGCCCAGGGGTTTGAGACCAGCCTGGGCAACTTGGTGAGACTTTGTCTCTAAAATAAATAAAAATAAATTAGCCAGGTGTGTTGGCATATGCCTGTATTTCCAGCTACTTGGAAGGCTGAGGTGGGAGGATTGCGTGAGCAATAATGAGTCCCATAAGAGAAGGGCACTGGGATTCCTTAATTCCACTGCTCAGAAACTCCATGTGTGTCCCTTTCCTTGCTATTTAATTATAAGCTTCCTCCAAGCACAAACCTTACACGCTTTGGGTCCTTCAGAGTCTTTAGTTGACCATTTTGCGCACTGAGAACACACAATAAATATGAAGGCATTAAGAAATACAAAGAATGAATACCTAGAAAATGGAAATTTATTTAATCTCACATAATTTTGAATGACTGGGGGAAAGTTAATAATGTTTTATTTAATAGAACCTTAAAATAAGTCAACATATTAAATAACAGTACACCAAAACTCCAGGAGACTGTCTCACTACTTTTTTTTTCATTATAATCAATATTTTTTATTATGACATTGTGGGGTACAGTTGAGGGTTAGGTATACAAATATGCTTCATTCAGGCACCCTTGTTGATAAGAATTGTCTCCTCATCCCCAGACAGATGTTTACTACCATTAATCCCATCTCCCCTCCCCTCCCCCCCATAGTTTCCCACTACAGTCAGTCATTTTCTTATGGTAATACGTTGGATGATCAAGATCAACTATGTGAGTGAGAACATGTGATACTCAGATCTTTGTTTCTGTGAGAGATCACTCAGTATGATAGACGCAAGTTCCATCTAAGTTGCTATGAAATTCATGATTTTGTTCTTTTTTATGGCTGCATAGTATTCCATCGTGTATATGTACCACTTTTTAAAATCCAGTCCTCTTTTGATGGACAGCATGGTTGGTTCCTGGTTCTTGCTATTGTAAACAACACTGCGATAAACATCAGTGTGCAGGTATCTTTTTGATAGAGTGATTTGAGTTCTTCAGGGTATATTCCCAGTAGGGGGATTGCAGGGTCATATGGGAGGTTGATATT
>NW_007064606.1:0-1447 GCF_000164805.1 Carlito syrichta | reverse complement strand
TGCCCAGGTGGGTCTCAGGCAATCCACTCACCTCAGCCTCCCAAAGGCGCGGGATTACAGGCTGAGCCACCGAGCTCAGCGAGAATAAGAATTTTAATGTGAACAGCAACAAGTTCAGCTTTGCCAGAAAAATTACTGGCACCATTGAGAAGGATGAATTAGAGCAGGGAAATCTGTTGGAGGCAAGGAGAAAAGAAGAATTCAGTTTCAGACAAGTTGAATTTGAGATAAGCCTTACATTTTTAGGAAGCTATTGTATATATGAGAGTGGTGGTTCAGGATAAAGACCTGAGCTAAAGATATAGATTTGGGAATTATTAGTGTATAGGTTATGGTTGAAAGCATGGGAGTTGATTACATCTTTCTGGGAGAATGTAGAAGACAGCTATTTAAAATTTTTATTAAAAAACTATGAATTTTTTAAAACTCCCACATAACCCCCAAAGTTTTACATGCAATGTTAGGTGGTTTATGAATACTCTCTCTCCAAACCTATCAATGTACTCTTGAGGTCTATGACATCTTAAGAAGCTATAATACAGAATGAAAAGAAAAGAGAGCTAAAGATGAGTAAAAATGTAAGGAATGAGCAGAAGAGAAGAAACAACCAAAGAAGGAGAAAAACTAGGGTAGAATGGAGTCTCAGATTCAAGAGGGAGAGTGGACTTAAAGATGAAGGAATGATCAGCAGTGTCTTCTGCTACAGAGAATTTAAACTATCCATAGTACTCAAACTATCCATTGGATTGGCAGTTAATGATAGTGGGGGTGCAGATTCAGTGACTTTGCGGGACTGGAAACAAGATCACATGGAGTAGAAGGCGATAAAGATGGGTCTGAGCGTTGTCATCATACTTGTTCAGGAGCCAAGAGGAAAGAACCAGTGGAGAGGGAGAAGTTGAAAATATACAGGTTAGGGAGTAATTGTTGGATTAGGTTTCCATGGAGAAAGGAAGAGGTGAGACCCAGATTTTAGGTGTAAGGACTAGACTGACCTAGGTTCTGAGGAGGGACATCTCTGCCAGTGAAACTAAAATAAAGAAAATTAGGGATAGGTATTGGTAGCACAGTGCTCAGACACATGTGATGGTGGTCTTAATAAAGTTGGAAACAAGTATTAAATCCTTCTAATTAAAGCCTTCTAATTTAGTCACCCCAGGTGGCTAATGAGCCATTGGTGCCTCAGGTGTTAAATCTAAGTATTAGATGGGCAGTTGGGCTCTCCACATCTGTGGAGCTGTTGGCAATGGGCAGTGAGCTCTCCCTTTTCAGTTCATAGCCTTTGGTGGGGCTGAGATGATAGGAAACATCAAAATGAACACTACCTTTTAAATTATTTTATTTTATTTTATGTATTTATTTATTTTGAGTTGGAGTCTCACTCTGTCATCCAGACTGGAGCGCTGGGCTCTGGCGATCCTTCCGCCTCAGCCTTCCAAGTAGCCGG
>NW_007064605.1:0-1449 GCF_000164805.1 Carlito syrichta | reverse complement strand
GACTGTATCTCACACCTGTTTCTTTTCTTTCTACCACATGAGGCCGTGCCTTGCTATCTGTGAGGCCCTCTGCTGCATACTTTTTCCCTTGTCCTTTTTCTTCCTTTTTAAATGAAAAAAAAATTGTATTATTCAAATAGATCAAGAACCCAACTCTTAGGTGGAGCCATGTGAAACTACTACAGTGTAAACATTTTCGGCCTATAAAAAAGGTGCTGGCGTGCTTCAGACTGATCCTTTTCTCCCACTGCACAGCTTCTACCCTGGTCAAACCCCCACTGGTTGCCTTCCTGGACTATTAGCAGTAGCCTCCTGACTGGTGTCCCTGCTTCTGTCCTGGCTGCTCTCCTCTTTATCCTCAAAACGGCAGCCAAAGTGATCTGTCCAAAGGAAGGTTGGATCAGACCACCCTCTCCGGGCTCTTCCTCGGGCCTTTTCTGTCCCTTAAAAAGGGGCTGGATCTGGGCCTCTACTGTGCCTGATGGAGGAGACTTCTCAAGATTTTCTTTTTTCTTAAACAAAGAGTATCTTAGAAAGTGCAATTATTTCTAATTCTTGTGGGAATTCTTAGGGGTAAATTTAGAAAACTAAAGAAAATCCATGAACCTGTGACCGCAGATTCTCGGACTTCCTCAGTTGCTCTCTTGCCTGCTCATGGTGGAGAGCTGTGCTCTTCTGCTGCTGTGCTCTGTGCTGCTGCTGCTGCTAGTCATGCCAGCCTGTCTCATTTTCATTTGAAAACTGGATGTACCCTTGCTGTGGTCATGCCATAGCAGACCAGAAAAGGAACTTGGGAGATTCCAGAGCCAAGGTTGTAGACTAGCCTTCCCAGCTGGACGGGGCATATGGGGTAGTAAAAACACCAGTGTTTTGAATCCGCAGCATTCATGGTTTGTATCAGTGATAGCAAAATCACACATTTATATTGTTCTGCATTGATAGTTTGCAGAGTAATTCCATATGCCTGTTTGAGAATCAAGGCACCCAAGAGGTTTTGAACATGGGCTCTGGAGCCTGATTTTCTGGGTTCAAGTCCCAGCTCTACCACTTACTATCTTGTCACCTCTTGGGGTCTCATTTCTTCATCTGTAAACTTTTTAGTGGAGTTTGACCTTGAGCTCCAGTTCTCTGGCTCCTGGTTGCTGTTTGCTCTTTGACTGAGCAACACCTAACTTGTAGAAAACTTGATTCTTTATCCTCATAGTGCTGGTCATAGTCCTTAAAAGCCACGTTTATCCCCTGCAGTTACTGTTCTGTTCTTGGCATTTCTCTGTCCCTTAAAGCAAGGGCTGCAAACTGGTAGCCTCAGGCCAAGGCAGCCTGCACACCATTCTTATTGGAGTCATTGTTTTTTAAATTTATTTTGTGTGTGTGTGTGTGTGTGTGTATACACACACACATATATGTACATATTGGTACACTTAATAATATAATCAAGTCAGGCTAAAG
>NW_007064604.1:38267-38656 GCF_000164805.1 Carlito syrichta | reverse complement strand
CCCTGGAGGAGAGGCTCGGTGGCCGAGGTGGCAGGGGCCCGAGAGGACGGGCTCGGCCCGGGACCGGGAGCCCAGGCACGCTGGGGTTAAGATGGCTGCGCTTCGGGCACCTTCCACCGTGCCTGCCCAGGCCTGCCCAGGCCCTTCGCTGCCCTCCTGCCCCAGGGCAGTTTGCTTTTCACCCCGAAAAAGCAGCTTCAGCCTTGGGGTGGCCCCCCAGGCGGCGGGAGAATCAGACCTGCCGGGGAAACAGGGCTGGCGCTCCAGGGCTTATCCGGGTCGGGGCTGCCCGGTGCCGGCAGAGCTGAGTTTCTTCTGGCGTGTCCCTCCCCCTCGGTCAGCACGCCTGCCGGAGCGCCGGGTGGCCGTGCTGTGGGACCCCAGTTCCC
>NW_007064604.1:31382-37095 GCF_000164805.1 Carlito syrichta | reverse complement strand
GGGGGGGGGTGGGCATGGCCACTGCCCCCCCTGCGTGGGAGGCTGCAGTTTCTCAGTCCCCACCAAACATGGCGGGCTCCAACAGGGCCTTGCTGTTCCCAGCTGGAATCTGGTTTTTGTTGAGCTCAGACAGCCAGGCCCCCGGGCTGCACGATGCAGATGATGCAGGCGCTGGGATGCTGGGTCAGCGGCATGTCTGGGATGCCTTTCTCACTGAAGCACGGGGCATCTCCTAGAGCCTGCTGGCTCCAGTGAGACAGGACCTCACCTGCTGCGTGATCTAGTGACGTGTCAGGTCAGGGATCCACACCTAGCCTACAGCTCCTGGGGGATTGACACCCTCTCAGGGGATGGGGGTGGCCTGGTTTTGGAATGGTCAGATATCCCCCTCTGACCTGTGTCTTGGGCCATCCTGAGCGTGAGGGCTTTCGCCTGTCTTGAAGGCCACCCCTCTGCTCGCTCTCTCTCTCTCTCTCTCTCTCTCTCTCTCTCTCTCTCTCTCTGTGCCGTCCTTCTTCCCTCCTCCTCCACCTGAGGTCTCAGCCTTGGAACCCTCTTTCCCCCCTCGTTCCTCCCGTTGTCAGCCATATCTCTAATCCCTCTCTGGCAAGCACTCTGGTTCTCTACCTTCTCTGATAACAAAACTCTTTGAAAGAAGAGTCTTTCCCAGCCGTGTCCGTCTCCCCACTTCTTGGGGCAGGACAGAGGCCTGCTTCAGCCAGCTCCAGTCGAGGTCATCAACAGCCCCTGCCTTGCCACGTTCAGGGGTCATGTCTTCGTCCTCGTCTCCTGCTCAGTCACCCTTGTGAGAGTTGGTCCCTCCTTCGTTTCTAAGCTTCCTATGATGGAACAATGTTTACATTCTCAAAATTAAGAGATGGGGGGATCTCCGCGTACCCCTCAACAATACAAATCAAGGGCTCCTCCCCGACCTCTGCTCACTGGAGTTTTCAAGCAAAGCCAGAACTTCCTGTCCTTTCACCCGTAAATCCTTCCATAGAAATCTCCAGCTGACACTTTTCCATCCATTCACCCGTGCCGTCAACACCCCAGACAAGACAGACCATGTGCCCTCGGTGTCACCTGAGGCCATCCAGACTCATGTTTTCCCGATGTCTTTCTGTAGCTGGTTTGTTCGACTCAGGATGCAAACAAGGCCCACCCTTTGCATCTGCTGTGTGATCTTTCACCCCGGGCCAGCCCCCATCCCCACGTCCTGGGTTTGGGGGAGAAATGTTGTCTGATGGCCTGTCTGGCCTCCTCGGCTTGGCTGGTGCTTCTTTGTGTGTCTTTTGACTTACTCCCCTGTGCTCCGCATCTGCTGTCAAGCATGGCTGGAACTGGGACTCCCTCCTGCTCCCCAGGCCCCTCCTGGCTTTCCCGGTGAATCTCTGGGCTGGCTCAGCCCTCAGCCTCCTCCTCACCGGTGCCACGCCCATGGCAGGCTCAACCCGTCCCACACTTCAAACACCAGCCAGGCGCTGATGACTGAAATTGCCATGTTCAGCCTCCTCCTCCAGGCCCCACGTGGCAGCTCAAGCTGAATGTGCCCCGGGAGGACTCCTGCTGCTCCGGGGCCCGCCCCTCCCCGGCTCTCCGCCTCCAGCCCGCTGCCCACGGAGTAGTTCAAGCAGAAAGGCTGAGTTGTCCTCGCTCTCCCTGGGGCCCACGTCCAACCCACCCTGGATCCTCAGCCCTTGTTCCCGATGTAACCGCCACTGTCCTCATCCATGGTCCCGGTTCATGCAACCACGTTCTTTCTCCAGGGTGCTTCTGACAGAGCACCAACGGGGCGTTCGTTCTGCTTCTGCGTGGCCCACTGAGGTGACAGTGATGGCTTCAGTATGTCAGGGTGGCATGGGTGGCTGCCAGGGATGGGGGAGAAGGGAATGAGGAGTGGGTGTGTGTGAGGGGAGTCTCAGCTTTGCAAGGGGAAGAGAGCTGTAGAGATGGCTGGTGGTGACGGTCGCACGTGACATGTATGTTGCATGCACATGATGCCTCTACTCAAACGGGCCAGGTGTGGTGGTGCGTGCCTGTGATCTCAGCACTTTGGGATATGAGGCAGAAGGATCACTTGAGCCCAGGAGTTCGAGAGTAGCCTGAGCAACATAGCAAGACCCTGTTTCTATTTAAAAACTTAAAAATGAGTCAGTCATGGGCTCACCTGTAATCCTAGCTACACGGGAGGATGAAGTGGGAGAAATAATTGAACCCAGGAGTTCAAGGCTGCAGTGAGCTATGATTGCACCACTGCACTCCAGCCTGGTGCAATTCGCTAACCTCAGCCTGTAATCCTGAGCTTTGGGAGGCCGAGGTTAGCGAATTGCCTGAGCCTGCGGGTTCGAGACCTGCCTGGGCAACTTGGCGAGACCTCATCGCTACAATAAATCAAAAAAATTAGCCAGATATGGTCGTGCGTGCCTGTGGTTCCAGCTCCTTGGAAGGCTGAGGCGGAAGGATCGCCGGAGTCCAGCAGGTCAAAGCTGCGGTGGCTGGGAGTGTGACACCATACTCTGGCCTAGGGGACCGAGTAAGACTCTGACTCAAAAAACAAACAAACAAAAAAGCAAAAAGACCGCCCCAAAACCGTAAGGGCATAGCGCCACTCTGCCCAGAATCCTCAAGCAGCTTCCCAGATCAAGAAAGTGAAACCGGGTGTCCTGGTGAGGCCTGCACAGCCCCCTCCTCCTTCTGCCCCTCCCCCGTGCACCCACTCTAGCCTCCTCGCCGGTCCTTGGCCTTGCGTGTTCCCGCAGACCCTCTGCCTCCTCCCACGTCTCACTCTCAGGGCTTGGGCTGGACCCTCCAGTGCAAAGCGCCCTCTCCCCACCTCCAGGCACCGCCCGTGCCCTTCTGCTGTCTCCCTCCCTGCTGTCCCGTTGTATAAACGTGTGTAGTTGTTTTTGGCTTGTTTGTTTGTTTTCTAGCCAGGGTCTCATTCTTTTCCCCGTGCTGGAGTGGCTCGATCATGGCTCACCACAGCCTCGACCTCCTGGGCTCAGGCAGTCCTTCCGCCTCAGCCTCCCAAGTAGCTACAGGTGCGTCACCCCTCCTAGCTAATGTTTAAATTTTTCTGTAGAGACGAGATCTTGCTATATTGCCCAGGCTGGTCTCGAACTCCTGGACTCCTCCCACTTGGTGTGAGCCACCGCACCTGGCTTAAATGTGCGTGTTCATGGCGGTCGTTGTAAAGTCCTACTGCACAGAAAGGGGCAGGCTGTCCTGGAAGCCACTTTAGGCCCCTGATTGGAGGGGAGGAAAGAGTAGCTTCTTCAGATCCTTGCTGAAGATAACAAGGTAGCCAGAAGTGGCCCTGGCCCACACAGATGTCACATTTATTGTGAAGGGAGAGATCAGGACAGAGGCTATAGGTAGCCATGGCTGGTTAGCGGGAGACTGAAGTACTGAGGTCTCCCAGGGCGTGGCGGCAGCTGAGACAGGGGCTACTTTCCTAACTCACCACCCCTCCCCACACACTAGTCGCCTGAGGGGCTCTTGTAAAATAGAGGTGCCCCGGCCCCTGGTTTGTTTGGGGACGGGGCCTGGACATTGGGATATTTAAAATCTCCCAGGATAGGCCTCTCTGCAGCTGGGATGGAAAAACCCAAAAACCGAGGGTCGAGCAATGCCAGGCTGCTGGTTGCCCTGGCCAAGCGACTGTCAGATGCTCAGAAAGCAGCCTGTGTTGAGAATACCCGGGCACCTGCCTTTCCACAAATCAGGCTCCCCTGGCCTCCCCAGGCCTCCCCCAGAGCTGACCTGGAAGCCTGGAGTCAGCCAGCAAGGTTCCTCAGAACAGTCCTGAGTGGCCCCAGTGCCACGGCTTCCAGGGGGTGACTGGGAGCTGCCCCTGGCCGCCAGCAGAGGCTTGGGGAGCCCCAGGCCCTCTGCTTTGTCCTGAGCCCTGCGGTGCTATCACGTGCTCCAGTGCCCTCTCAGACACAGTCCATTCAAGCCAGCCCCCTCTTGCCCCGCCCCAGCCCTGCCCCGTCCACCTTCGGGTCTCAGTCCTCCTGCCAGCTGAGTGTGAGGAGGGTGGACTCCAGCCTCCCTGGAGGACATCCCCTCCTGGGCACTACCGTCCCTCTTCGGTTTTCTCTGCCATCTGTCTCTGCAAAGGCCCCTGGAAGGTCAGCTGAGCTGTGGGATGGCCCTGGGCTGCCATCCGGAGGACCCTGGAGGCTGCCGGGCCCTGGGAGGAGCCCCCAGAGGCAGCAGCAGGACACAGCCCCTCCCACTCGGTCACGGAGGCTTCTCGATTCTCCCCTGAAGCTCTTGCAGATTTCATCTGCCTTGACTTGGAAAATAATTGTCTTAAGAGAGGAGGACAGGAGGCTGGGCCCTGGACCCGTACCCAGGCTCACGCTGTGAGGGCTTTGAACCCACGCTCACGGATGGACTGTGGAAGCCTGAGGGTCCAGTGAGGGACGCAGTGGGAGACAGTCGTGGGGCAGTTGAGACCGTCCTTGAGACTGTCATCCTCTGTCCTCACAGGGAGCAGTGGCGGAGGAAGTCTCTGGCCACCCGACACCCACACGCGATCCCTGACTTCCCCCAGTCCTCTCCATTCAGTAATAAGGCTAGCAGTTGACGGCACATCCTCCTCCCCTGACTTTCTTGGTGAGGTGATCAGCCTCTTCCCACCTCCCCTGTGTGTCCCCCCCCCCAGCGCCCCACCGACCTGAGCCCTGTCTGTCGCTCTTTCTGGGGGCCTCATTGAAACCTGCATGTTTTTTGGTTTTTTTTTAGTTGGCGTCTCACTCTGTCATGCAGCCTGGAGTGCAGTGGCTGCTCCCGGCCACCGCAGCCTCGACCTGCTGGGCTCTAGCGATCCTTCCGCCTCAGCCCTCCAAGTAGCTGGAACTACAGGCGCGCGCTACCACACCCGGCTCATTTTGATTTATTGTAGAGATGAGGTCTCGCCAAGTTGCCTGGGCGGGTCTCGAACCCGGGGCTCAGGCAATCCACTCACCTCAGCCTCCCAAAGGCACGGGATTACAGGCTGAGCCACCGAGCCCAGCTAAACCTGCATGTCTTAAAGTCCAGTCGCTAGTCTAGGTCAACAGCCCGTTCACAGCTCAGCACTGACCAGGGCTCCTGGGTAGTGAAAGCACCAGAAAGTCCTCACCTACTGCAAGGCATTGTGAGACAGCCACTTCCTGTCTCCCCAGTGGGCCAAGCAGTCCTCATCAGGCCTTCCCCTGTGGGGACAGCAGCCAGGGAAGGCCTCGGGGATGAGAGGAGGCCAGACAGCTCTGCCCCAGCAACCAAAGACATGAGGCAAGGTGAGGTGGCGTCCGGAAGCTCATCCCTTGGGAGTTCTGGTTGCTTCTGGGGGAGGGAAGGGCCTGCTGGGCTGCCCAGAGGCAGAGAGGCACAGGCCAGCCAGGTTGGGAGGACTTATTTATTCAAGGCACGGTCATAGCATTGACAAGAAACCTGCACGTTTGGAAGTTTTCGGCATTCTGGCACATTCCTTTAGTGGTGGTGGCCAAGGTTAGTCCACATCCCTCACTGGCCCCCCAGAGGACACAAGGCTGCTGATAGGCACTTTGCTTCCAGAGGCAGCTGAGGGGCAGGCGGGCAGGTGAGGGCTGCCGGGGTAGAGGAGCGCCCCTCCAGGAGGCTCTAGGCAATGCCGGCTTCCCCAGGAAGGCAGCTCCGTCCAGAAAGGATAGAGTCTGTCGTGGGGTGCTCGGGCGGGCGGAGC
>NW_007064604.1:25054-31362 GCF_000164805.1 Carlito syrichta | reverse complement strand
CAGCCAAGGGATGCCCCCCACAGCAGTGACCGTGGGAGGCCCAGCTTGAGCCTGCTGCGGCGGGACTCGCCCATTGCCCCCCCGAGTGGGCTCTGGAACTTTCCCAACAATTGCACGACCTTCTCTCAGAGCCCGGCTGCACTTGACCCCAATTCAGAGGGAGAAGCTCCATGTCCTGCCATGGGGTCTGCCGGCCCCTTTCCATCTGCAGCTTCCACAGTCCAGGGGCGCGGAGACGTGGCAGACACCAGCCAGCGTCCAGGGGAGAGGCCCCTGGCCAGCTCCTGGTGGGATCCTGCACTTCACACACCAAGCACACACTCCAGGGTGAGGGTGCCTGGAGCTGGCCGCCTCCTCTCCCCTTGTTGGCTGGGGACATCCCAGAGGAGGGACCCTGTGGGACCTGGGTGTGTACGGGCCAGGCTGGAACAATTTCCCCTTATTCCCAGCTGGACAAGAAACAGGAAAGCCAGGCTCCTCCTCACCAACCCAGGCTCTCTGCGTGGAGGCCCCCGTGCCCAGGTCGGGGCCATGACCTGAGCTGCCAAAAAGCTGCCCTTGAGTCCAGTTTCTCACCTGGGCTGAAGATTGCGGCTTTTGGAGCTGGGATGTGGGCTTGGCGCTCGGGGCAGCAAGTGCCTGGGCCTGTTGAGACGCTCAGGCCAGGTGGGCCTGGGCCACCATCAGCAGTTTGGCTGTGGGATCCCGGCCCTTGCGGGAGGCGGGCAGGAAGACCCAGGAGCATGCAGGCCTCCGCCGCCCTGCTGTCCTCCCGGGCTGGGCTGCTTGGCGGTCCTGATAAAGGCCTGTTCCCAGGCTGTGGCAAAGGTGCTGGGTGTCACCAGCATTGGTCAGAGTTCGGCACCTCCAGGTCTCAGGGGTGGCAGCCCTGGGAGGGCAGCCTTGCTCCACCAGGAAAGGCTTCTCCACAGAGGACAGGCCCTCACGTCCACCCACCCCCGTCACCATCAAAGCATCTGCAGTGTCTGGATCAGGACCACCTGGAGCCGCTTGGGTGGTCTTCAGAGCAGGGTGTGGCCTGATAGGGGAGGAGGGGCTCCTGCTTGGGGGCAGGGATGGCCGGTCCTTCACCGAAGCATGGGTCTCGTGCCCTTTGCGGCTCACTTGGCCATGTGTGGGCCCAGGCGCTCAGATGGGTGCGAGGCCGAAGCTTTGGGGCTTGTCTCATGAGGCCCTTGGCTTGAGGAAGGCTTTTTGGTTTCCCCCCACCCAGTTTTGGAAAGAAGCCTCTCCTCCATGAACTCTGCCTCTGCCCCTTCCCACCTTATGTTATCTCGGGACTCGCCAAGGTTTCCTTCTGCAAAATGCACTCGGGTCTGTTTAATGAGCCCCAGGCAACCAGGCCCCAAGACCTTTGTATGAATAGAGAGGAGGAGGGCCTGCCCGCTGCTCCTGGGGACATTGACAAGGCCAGAGGAACAGGAAGGGCTCAGTCACCTCTTTTCGGGTCTCCAGTCTCAGCGGCCCTTGCTTGGGTGAGGGCAGACGCCTTCTCTTTCCAGAGCCCCACACATGGGCCCTGTGGTGAGATGGCCATCTGTGTCCTGTCTCGAGGCCCAGTCACATGCCTTTGTGGCCTCAGACTGCAGGGCCGGGCGGGGAGAGGCAGCAGCAGGAGCTCCTTGGAAGGGCAGCTGGTGCTGGGCGGTGAAGACCCTGGAGAGCTTTGGCAGGATTCTTCCTGCCTCCTCCCGTGCATGTGTCTTCTCCATCTTGACCCCAGGAAGGTGCCCCGGCCTCCAGTCTCTGTGTCCACGACGCGGTGCTTGCCTGTGTCCTCCATCCCACTCGGGCCCCTCGGTACTGCCTAGCACCTCCAGGTCCAGCTGCTCAGCAGGGTGGGGTCTCCACGTGGTCCAGGGCTGGCGTGGCAGGTGTTTCCAGGGGAATTTTCCAAAGTCTGCAGGAGGTAGTAGGGGGTCCAGGCCACCCTCCTGCCTCCCCCTGCTGGGTCCTCCCCAAGCCCCCGACGAGTGGCCAGCAGAGACCTTGGGTCCCAGTCAGTGGTACTGGTTCTGGCCCTCCAGTTCCAGTCCTTCCTGGAACTGGGCCGAGTCCATCTCCCCCGCAAAGCCCCTCAGACCACTCTCCTCTTCCCCCTCTTCCGGCTGGCTGTTCATGGTGCCATAGGTGTGCCTGGCTGGGGAGGAGGCTGGGGTCAGGTTCAACTCTGGCTCCTGCAGCACGGTGGCCACATACAGCTGCTCGGGAGAGAGAGGGAGACGGGAGCCAGGTCACATCGGGGGCAGGGCCCCGGCACGCCTCTCCCCCAGGCCCCACCCCCGTCACCTCGGTCTCCTTCTACATGTGCAGCCTGCCTTCTTCCCAGCAACCTGGGGCCTGTCCGCCCCGCCCCCAGTCGTCCTTGGGCATCTCTTGAGCATCTAGGGGCTCCCAGGGCTGGCTTAGTGGCAGATCTCCCCGCTCCTGGCCCCCTGACCTTCAGAACATGTCCCGTGCACTCTTGGTTCCCAGCCAGGCTGAACCAAAGGAGATGGCATGAAGCCCTCAGCCGGGGTCTGCAGAGACCCCCTTTCCTGAGCTGACGCCCTTCCTAACACAGCTTCAGAGACACATCTGGAGCCCCCTCGGGGCATGTCGCTGGTTGGCCTGTGAATCACGATGTGGACGGAGACTGCCAGCTGAGACCTTGGTCATGGACCTGTAAACCCAGGCATGGTCCCAGGAATGCCTGGGTCGGCAGCAGACTAGAAAAACACAGGAGGTACCAGGGAAAAGAGCAATGATTATCCTGTGAAGTGGCTTTTAAACAACTCCTTACTTTGAAAATAAGTAATTATGGAATTAAACCTTTCCTGCAGGAAACCCACAGCCCCAGTCGATGAAGGAACAGTTTTCCTACAAAAGAATCTGGACACTTGTGTGGTGCCAAAGCCAACCCCCTAGATCATAAAGGGGAAGATGGCAACGGAACAGTGGACAAGCCCAGCTGTCATTTCCCTAATCAGGGGTCGTGGTGACATCATGACTAGGAATGAGTGGCCTCTTCTGTCTCGCCTGGTGTGAGGCGCAGCCCTGTCATGTGTTCTAGCCCCATGCTGAACTTGAATCTATCGAGCCTTCGGATCTAACTTCTAGATCTCAGGGAATACAGGAGACAGTGGGTCCTGCTATAAGGCATCATGAGGAAACAGCCAGAAAAATCCAGAAGGTGGGACTGGCTGGGCGTCTCCAATGAGTCATGACAAGCGACTGTGCTAAAAATAAAAGGGAATAAAAACCAGATATACAGGTGCCAGGTTGGATCTCACTTTGGACAAGCTGTAAAAGAAACTTCTGGAACAATTAGAGTCATTTAAATACGGGCTACGAAATTGAAGAGATTAAACATTTATAGCTATGAAAAAATAGAGATCGCTAACTAAGATGCAGGTTATAAAACAGAATGTACAGTATAACCTCATTTTAGCAAAGACTACATATATACACATATAATTATATGCCTTATAGGTATAATAATCTGGAAAAATGATATAATAGATAAACATCTGGAATATACACCAAGGTGTCAGGGGTCATCTCTGGGTGGTGGCAATATGGATTTTGTATTTTCTTATTTTTATCTTTTTTGTCCCATAGTTATGTTTAATATTCGTATACCACTGTTGTAATAATGCAAGATCTAAAAGCTAAAGTCTAAGCACAGACTTTAGGGTCCAATGGATCTGATTCAAAGGGTGTCCTGCCACTTCCTTGCTTAGTGCCCTGGGGTGTGTGTTAACTGACCTTTTGAAACTCCTTTTGGAGATGAAAAACCTCCCTACTGTGTGCGGGTTTATCAAGAGACGAGGAGAGAGATGGCAATGCACCAGGCTTGTAAGATTTCAGAATCTCATTGCTAATGCTATTCAAGAGGGGTCCAGTGGGAAGGGTCTGGGAAGAGAGACTGCTCTGCTATGGAATCGTCATGATTTCTCCATCACCGAAGCTGTCCTCCCCTGCTCCCTCTCAGAGTCTGTGCTTATCTGTAGGGCTTTTTCAAAGCTACACAAGCCTGGAGTTCTGGTGCCTTCTTGTGTCTGTGCATTGGGGTGGGCATGCCCACCGCCGCCGTTTCCCTACACTCCTGTCACTGTGCCCATTCACCCAGCTCTGCCCACAACTAAAGAAAGCCTTGTCTCGCACGGCCCTGCCACCCACTCTGCTTTTGTCGAGCCAAGAACTGTCTTCCGTGCCTTTGCACAGGCTGCTCCTTCTCCTCGAATGCTCTCCTGACACCCTATTTCACTGGGCACCCCCCAATCCCATTTCTGGGGCCGGAAGATGTTCCCTCCTCTGGGATGCTTTCTCTGCATGCCCAGGCTGACCGGTACCTTCTTCTAAGCTCCTCCGAGGTGCCCTGGCATCGGGGCATGGGCCAACCCGGTGCCCAGCTCAAGTACCCATCGGTGGTCCTGCCCTTGTGTAGGGATGCGGGTATGTGCGCAGCCCCTCCCGGCCAAGCCACAGTGGGAGCACCCACGCCCGCCTGCCGAAACCCACACGAGTCGCCTCTCTCCGCAGCTGGTGGGCTCACTCGCTGGTACCCCCCACCTTACCCTCCGTGTGGACCTCCAATAGCTCCCTGCAGCTCTGTCTGTGCTGCTCTGACTGCATCTGTGCCCCCGGGGGCAGCCTCTGGTCCTGAGGCCGGGCCTCAGCGTGCCCCCTGTGTCTACATGACTGAGGTCTCTGTGGCCGCGTTCGCCCTGACCAAGTCCATCCTCCTTGGTTTCCTTCTAGTCATTGATGCGTACAGCCTGGTTCTTCTCTCCTCTCTCTTCAGCCAGGGCCACGGCAGCATTTGGACCTGGGCCAAGTCCTGCTGCGTCAGAGGAGGGAGCCCGGGGTCTCCCATCTCTGCCCCCAGACTGAGGGTGGACACCAAATGTTAGCACCCCCCACAATGATGCTGGAGCAGACCACCCCTGCAGCCCCACTCTCCTGGCCTTTCCCCAGAGTACAGGTGGTGGGACTCACGAGGGAGGTGGGTGTGGAGGTCGTGCTGCTTGGCTCCATGTCAAACACCGTCTGGATCTCGTCTTCCTCAGGCTGCCAAGGGGGGAGAGGTGGTTGGCGCAGGGTGGGGGTTGCTCTGTGCCCTTCCTCCCATCCAGAGGAGCCTGGACCCACACCTGGGCCCCCACCACTCTGGAACTCATCTGTCTTTCTAGATCTTCAGCCCAGATGGCAGGGCTGAAGCCCAAAGGGACAGAGAGAGAGGCCCAGGATGCTAGGGTGTCCCTTCTGGAAAGTCCTACTCCCAAGGACCATCATGGGGGGAAATAAACAAGGTTGGAATTGGGGCTCAAAGACGAGCCTGCCATGACTCCAGGAAAACCCTTGACTCCAACACTGTCCTCCTTCTTCCTGAAGTTTCCCCTCTATATTTGGAACAAGTCCTAAACCAGAATGGTCTGGGTTCTGGGCTATCCTCCTTCTCCAGAGTGGATGCTTGGCAACCAGATCATGTGACATTGTTGTATTAGAAAGATAGAGCTGGGGGGTCATTCACGCTGGCCCTAGCGTGGCACCCTGTCTGTGTGACAGAGGAGGGGGGCCGGACAGAGAGGGTGGTGGCATGGTGCCCAGAGCCCTAGACATAGAGATTCCAGAAACAAGACTTCCTCTATCCCTTCTCGGACCCAACAGAGTACCAGTGCTTAAAATCAACTTCCTTTCCTTTCTATAAATTAATTGAAAAAGGAAGTCATTCATTATTAAAAACAGAAAACCCGTACCAGTTTCCATAAGGAGAAAGTTAACTAAAAAATAGACAAATATGGCCGGGCATAGTGGGAGGCTGAGGCAGGAGATTGCTTGAGCCCAGGAGTTCAAGACCAGCCTGGGCAACATAGTGAGACCTTGTCTCTACAAAAAAAAAAAAAAATTAGCTGGGCATGATGGTGCACACCTGTAGTCTCAGCTACTCAGGAGGCTGAGGCAAAAGGATCCCCTGAGCCCAGAGGCCAAGGCTGTGGTGAGCCGTGATTGGACCCCTGGACTCCAGCCTGCACAACAGAATGAGTCTCTGACTCTAAATAAATAAATAAGTAGCTGTGAAAAAGGAAAAATTATGTTTTGGTCCTCTGGAAATCATTCTAGTGCCCCAAGACAGACACTCGCTTTGGGAACCCAGATCTACAACACACAGTGTGGTTGGCATGGCTCGAGGAGGGCACGGTCTGGCTCCTGGCGGCCTAGTGAAGAGGCCAGGCCCCACTGCCAGAAGCCAAAGGGGTCACAGCAAACACCACAGCCTCAAGTTCAATAGCCTGGAGTTCTTT
>NW_007064604.1:16269-24759 GCF_000164805.1 Carlito syrichta | reverse complement strand
AGTTGCCCAGGCAGGTCTCGAACCGGCGGGCTCAGGCAATCCACTCACCTCGGCCTCCCAGAGTGCTGGGATTACAGGCTGAGCCACCGAGCCCGGCCCTCGCCTGGGGTTCTTAAAGGTGAGCAAAGGACTCTCCCCCTTCCCTGGGGCATCACTAGCACCCCTCCCCAAAGCCTCTGCTCCATCCCCTCCCGTAGCCTCCAGCCCTGGACTGGGGCTCACAGTTCAGGGGCTACACCAGACTCACACCGGAGGAGGGCTGGGCCAGCAGCAGGCTGCTTGCAGGAGGTGTCAGAGGGCAGAAGAGGAGAGGACAGCTGTCTCCTGAACGGGGCTGGTGCCTGAGCCAGCCACCAGGCGTGCACAATCCCCACTGCAGGCAGGAAGGTGAGACCCTTTCACCCGTGGGGGCCGTGGGCAACCAGGCCAGGAGGGGACCTAGAGCTGTGTCCCCGGGGCCGGGGCAACCAGGAGAGAAAGGGCAGGCTGGCAGCTCACCTTGTAGTCGGAGACCATCCAAAGCTTCCTCAGAAAAATGCCAAAGATGGCAATTATGATGGAAATGAGGAGGGTGGACAGGGAGAAGATGGTGATGTTGTGGAAGGGACCTGCGGAGAGAAGAAAAGGCTGCGAGATGCCACCAGACGCGTAGATGCCACGCCCGGGGGCCGTCTCAGCACTACCACGAGGGCTTCGACCTGGCCCCATTCTCCTCTGGGAACTGGCATCGAGCAGCCTGACACAGGCACATCATCCTTTGTTCTATTCGGCCAGTTTAGAATTTGGCATCTTGTGGGGTCCATGGGAAAAATACTTTGGGCTGGGCGCGGTGGCTCACGCCTGCCATCCTAACACTTTGGGAGGCCGAGGGGGGGAGGGTGGCTTGAGCCTAGGAGTTTGAGACCAGCCTGGGCAATATAATGAGACCTTATCTCTACAAAAAAATGTAAAAGAACAAACAGCCAGGTGCAGTGGCGCTCACCTATAGTCCCAACTAGGAAGGATCACCTGAACCCAGGAGGTCAAGGCTGCGGTGAGTTGTAATCTTGCCACTGTACTCCAGCCTTGGGCAACAGGAGACCCCAACTCAAAAAAAAAATGTTTTAATTGACTTTGTACCCAACTGAAGTGCCCAGAAAACATGTCCTTCCTAACCTGTCAGTTACCTCCGATACCACAGTCACCAGGAAGTATCTCTGAGTCTCTATCTCTGTCACAGCCCCCAACACACTCTTGGACCCACACTCTTGGGCTCACCTTGGAAGTGTGCATGTTCTGTTATCTGTGCGGTCAGTCCCGGTCAGAAATCCACTTAGGGGTCTTTGGTTCCTTTTTTATGGCCACTGTTTTCTAACTAGGCAAATACTAAAAATCACTCTTTCCCGTCAAAGGTCATGGCTTAATGATACTTATTGTAGTGTTTTTATAGTAGCAAAAAACAGCCAACCTCAGTACCCATCAATGGTGAACTGACTAAAACTGGTTGGCCTTAATGCAGCCTCTGAAGGGCACGGGCTTAGTCTTTTAACAGCATAGGAAGTTGCACAGAACATCATGTTCAGTACAAACCGCAGGGCATGGGCTGAATGTTATAACACAGAGGATGACAGTTTTGTAAAGTGACAACAGGCCAGCAAACTCCCTCTCTTTGCTCCCTTCCCCGAAGCGCATGCCAGGATGCCTGGGAAGGAGGCCTGAGAGCAATGAGCATCAGGCTCAGGGAGAGATTGTGGATGATTTAAATTGGGGTCCTTATTTTTATTTTTTTGAGTCAGAGTCTCACCCCGTCGCCCAGGCTGGAGTGCAGTGGCACGCTCACGGCCACTGCAACCTCGACCTGCGGGGCTCAGGGGATCCTTCCGCCTCAGCCTTTCAAGTAGCTGGAACCACAGGCATGCACCACCATGCCCGGCTAATTCTTTTTATTTATTGTAGAGACGAGCTCTCGCCATGTTGCTCAGGCTGGTCTCGAACCCTTTTTTATTTTCGATAATAAGCATGTAGTCCTTCATCCCTAGGAAAACGCATTATGGAAAAATGAAGTCTGCTGGCTGGCAGGGAAGGGCCGGTGGGCTAGGACGTTTTGGGGAAATGAGCAGCCACCCAAGAGACTGCAAGTGGACCTTAACAGACGCCGCTGTGACAGGGAGAGAAAGGAGACACTGCCTCTCCCTCCTCGCCGCCACTGGGGAGGTGGCGGTCTCCCAGGAAGGGCAGTGGGTGCCTCCGAGAAGAAAAAGCTGAGGCACTTCCAGCCTGTGGCCTGTGGGGATGGCTCCTGGGAGAGTGTCTCTGAGTTCCTCCAGGGCAGGGACAGTTGCTCTGTGTAGTCAGAGAGTGGGGGGAAAGTAGGCCACTCCTGCAGACCCTGATTCCTCCCCCAGGATTTTGGCAGTCTATAAAACCAGATACCTTGGCCGGGTGCAGAGCCTCACGCCTGTCATCCCAGCGCTTTGGGAGGCTGAGGCGGGAGGGTTGCTTGATCCCAGAAGTTTGAGACCAGTCTGGGCAACATAGCAAGACCTCATTCTCTACAAAAAAAAAAATGTAAAAACTAGCCAGGTGTGGTGACATGTGCCTGTAGGCCCAGCTACTTGGGAGGCAGAGGTGGAAGGATCACTTGAGCCCAGGAGGTCGAGGCTGTGGTGAATCGTGACTTTGCACTGCAACTTGACAGAGGGAGACCCCGACTCAAAAGAAAAGAAAAGAAACAGGCATCTTTAGGATTCCCAAGGTAAACTCATGGGAACAGACACCCAACAGCTAATATCCTACTTCCTGCCGGCCCGGAGTTGGAACGAAGGGTTGTAAACCAAAGCCATACAACTTGACCACGCTGGTCCAGGCCCTCCTGTTAGCCTCAGAGCTCTTCCCGGACTCTAAGGCAGGCCCTTGAGACCCACAGAAGTCCCTGGATGTGGCCAAGCTCATGAGTGGCCTCTCGCTTCCCTGGGCTCCTCTAACAGAGCCGGCGTCAGGGACGCATAGCACCACAAGGCTGGCGTGGCACCCACCTAAGCGCAGGATGGAAAAGAAGAGCATCCAGAAGAGACCCAGCAGCGGGGCGAAGGTGGCCTGGAAGACAGCCGCCATGTGGATCTGCTCGTTCAGCTTGGTGGGGGCGTAGGAATAGTACATATTGTAGCGATCTGTCAGGTGTTTCATGCATAGGTACAGCAGCCCTGCGCCGGGAGACGGGGACACATTCAGTGGCTGCTTCTACGGCGTCCCCACAGCCTGAGAAGCCAGGCCTAGGGCTGTCAGGGCAACAAGAGCCCCAGCCAGGCTGCGGGAGCTCTGCGATGCTGACTCTGGGACCAGCAGCTGCCCTTGAACCCTGGCTCGGTGGAGTGCCATTCACTCATGCGTTCATTCAACAAACATTGCATGTCAGCAGTCATCGCCCTCAGTTCCCCCACCACCGTCCCGGCCCCGACAGCTCCCGCTGCAGGTTGTCCCGGGGCTCCCCATGCTCCTGGAGGTGGCCTGGTGTTGGGGGCTCCGTCCTCCCCTCCGTCTGAGGTGTGCGGTCCCGGGCGTGCCTCAGGGATGACTCACCAAAGGGGACGATAATGGGACAGGTGATGCTGTAGGCCATCACCACACTGAACACGTTCATCATCCAGGCATACTCTCGCCCATACTGGAAGTCCGTGGCCTGGTTCTGGGGCAGGAGGCAGGAGTCACCCTGAGGCCACCCGGGCCCCTGACCTTGGCTGCACGTGGGCTTCCTGGGGTCCGTGAATGCAGCATCTGTCCACAGCCTCCCTCCAACCCTCGGCCCCGTGGCGCTCCCCGCAGGCCCCCTCCCAGGAGAAGCCGAAGGCCGCGCCCAGGGAAGGGTCCGGCCTTACCTTTCTGATGTGGGCTCGCTCGGGCTCCGAGCGGGAGAAGAAGAGGCGGATGCTGTAACAGAAGAGGGACCCCAGGCGCAGCAGCTCCATGCCGGTGCCGAGCAGGGACGCCGTGATCACGTAGCTGACGAAGAAGGCACCATTGTCCGGCAGGAACACACACCTGGTGGTGGGGGAGAGAGGATGGCACCACGGAAGCCGGGGACAGGGACAGGAGAGAGGCGTGGAAAGGGAGGCAGAGAGGACGAGGAAAACAGCAGAGGAAGTGGGGACAGGGTGGAGACACAGGGAGAAGCTCCAGGCCTCTCCCCAGCCCGGGGTCAGGTAACAGCAGGCCTGTGAGCCAGGGTGGGTGGACCCCCTGACATGTGGGTGTGTCAGGGGATGCCTGCACTGGCTTGATCCAAAGCAGGGGTTTCTGACCCAGGTTCAGAGACTCTGGAGAGTCCGTGAGTGGGATACTGAGGGTCTGTGACCTTGGATGGGAAAAAAAACGATATCGTTATTTTCATGAATCTCTAACGTTAATGTAACTTTTCCTTCCATTGAGAATGTGGGCTGGGGAGACACCCCTTATCAACAAGGGTGCCTGAACGAAGCATATTTGTATACCTAACCCTTAACTGTACCCCCCCATATCATCATAAAAAGTATTGATTAAAAAGAAAGAAAAGAATGTGGGCAACACATCCCAGGCACATTAGCTGTCTGTTGATGTGACTTTGTCCCCCATTGAAAGCAGGTGTTTCACATCACACTGCGTCACTGCTGACACCCTTCAATGTCCTGCGTGCTCACCACCAGTTCAAGAGGACAGCAGGAGCTGGCCGGGCCCACATGACATGTGGCCAAGAGGCCCCTGTCTACAGATGAGTATTGGGTGTAGCTGGTCCACTCAGGCTAGGTCATCTGGCCTGAAATCTCTGCTGCTTTCCAGAGTCCTTATCTATGCAATCCTGTCAACTTCCTTGAAAGGAGATAGCTCTGAGTCTATGGACATATTTCAGAACTCCTTCAAAAGCTCTTCTTGCTTGGTGGCATCAAAGCTGAGTTATGAGCTTACAACCCCTTTCTTTCTTTCTTTCTTTTCTTTCCCCCTTTCTCCCCCTCCCTTCTTCCCTCCCTTCCTTCTTTTTGAGATAGAGTCTTACTCTGTCACCCAGTCCAAAGTGCAGTGGCACGATCACAGCTCACTGCAGGCTCACACTCCTGGGTTCAGTCAACCCTCCCAACTCAGCCTTCCAAGCAGCTAGGACTACAGGTTTGTACCACCATGCCTGGCTGCTTCTTTGATTTTTTGTATAGATGAGGTCTTGCAATATTGCCCAGGCTAGTCTCAAACTCCTGGGCTCATGTAATCTTCCAACCTCGGCCTCCCATCGTACTGGGATTACAGGTGTGAGCCACTGTGCCTGGTCCCTTTTCTTTCTCATATATAAGCTATACTGAAGATAGTGGCCTAGTCAAAGATGAACTTATTTATCTGAGGAAAAAAACAACTTGTGACAATGATAATTCAATTGCAGAAACCTTGGGGAGGGGGCACATAACATCAATCAGGGTACCTGATCTCAAACCAGGCAAAATGGGGACCAAAGGGAGACTCAAACTTTACCTGTACGATGTCCACTTGTGTACCTAATCCTGAATTGTACCTCACATCTTTAGAATAATATATATATAAAGAAACCTTGGAGAATGTTGGCCCTTGTCTGCCCTGGACACAGGAAGAGAAGGGAACGTGCTATTCATTTGGCATCTCTGTGTTAAAGAGACAATACCAAGGATACTCGGGATCCTTGCAGTTTCAGTGCCTGACATAAGCCTTGTGCTTGGCCAGAGGAAAAGCCGGTAAGGATTTCTGTTACAAAAAACCTTTTGGCTTGCTGCCTAGTGGGGTGGTAGGAACTTTTAGTGCAGGAAATAACTTTTGAGACACATGCAGCCTGCAGGTCAAAGCATGCCACCTGCTTGAGATATGGCAAGCTGTAACATATCTTTTGAAAACTGAGATTTTTGACACTTGTAACCACCACAACAAAAAATCTCAGTTGGCTGCATGTCCAACATGAACTGCATGTTGTCTTGCCAAAAAGCTCCCCTAATTTAATTTATGCACTTATTCAGCTAAGTAATATCAGCTTTCACACTGATGTTTTTAAAATGATAGATCGTAACATTAGCCTACCTACATTTAAGGCGCAATAGCTTATTATGATGTGTGAATAAAGACTGTGTCACAAATTGGATTTGTAAAAGTTTTTGACAATTATATTTCGGTGTAACTGGTTTTCTTTGCAGTCCACGTATTTTGCACACTTAAAGGCATCATTCAGAGCACACGTAAAACTGGCAGCGTCTGAGGAAGTTCTGTGGGTTGTACCAATGTCAGTTTCCTGATTCCGATATTGAACTACAGTTATGCAAAATGTTACTACTGGAGGAAGCTGGATAAAGGGTGTCTGGGACAGTCCCCTGCCCATATATTTTTGGGGGGCAACTCCCTGTGAGTCTACAATCGTTTCGAAAGCATCGTTCTGAGAAGGGGTCCTTGGGCTTTTCCAGATCACCCAAAGGATCCTGGCACAGGAAAGGAGACACGGCTGCCTGAGGAGGGTGCTCTCGCACATCTGTCTTCATCTCTGTGAGCACATTCAGGCATGCTCAGAGACGGGCACACCACCCTTCCCACGTGAACACACAGCAGCCCCGGCATGCGCTTGGGAGTACTCACTGGAACCGGATGGATGCCTGCTCCAGATAGTAGATGTCAAAGAGCCAGCGGAAAAAGACATCCAAACTAGAAGCAAGGACAAGGCCGGCCCTTCGGTCGACAAGCCTGTGAGCTAAGGCCTAGGGCTCAGTTCCTCCTTGCGGGTTTCCCTCCCTCCATTCTCCCTGCCCGGTCTTCCAAGACTCTTGCTTCTTAATAGCTGACAGGTCCACCCTGCCCTCTTCCTTCCTACTGCTGGGCCATTCCTGCTCTGAACCCCTGTCCTTTCAGCTCAAGGCCACTTCCTCCGGCCACTTCCCCACAGCGCTCTCTCCCACTTCCGAGTTTCTCCTGCTTGCTGGCTAGGTCCTTCCCGCCCGGGACTGTCGGAGGCTAGGAGGCACGCCTTGCCCCTTTGAGGGTCAAGTTCATGGCTGACATGTTAGAGTTTATGTGATGCCTGGCTCACGCTACACCCATGACAGCGCTCGGCTGTCATCTGAGGTATGGGTTTGCTGCCGCCACCGGCAGGCCTACAGTTTCTGAAAGAGGAGGTGTGAACGCTAAGGCGAGCCTGACCTGTGGGGGACATTTGGAAGGGGCGGTACCTGGTCAGTCCCATCGAGGGCAAAATGACCACCATGAACACCAGAAAGACGTAGCACTTGTGCACTATGATCAGATTCTGACTGGACCTAGAAGGAAACAGAGGGATAGTCATCAGTGTGTGTGTCCTGACAAGAACCAAAGGCTAACTACATAACAGGGGGTCGCAGGGGAGAGTTCGTGTGGTGACTCTGGGACACTGATCTAATCGTGTATACCAATGCCATCTCCACTCAGCACTGTGCACTGTGTTGCATCTGGGAGCGGCAGGAAAGAAGAGTATGATCAGCTAGCGATGTCTGCCCTGGACACAGGCAGGGAAGGGAACGTGCTATTCATTTGACATCTCTGTGTTAAAGAGACAGTTTCAATGCCCGACATAAGCCTTGTGCTTGGCCAGAGGAAAGGTCAGTAAGGATTTCTGTTACAGAAAACTTTTTGGCTTGCTGCCTGGTGGGGTGGTAGGAACTTCTAGTGCAGGAAATAACTTTTGAGACACGTGCACCCTGCAGGCCAAAACATGCCAGAGATAGGGCAAATATTATCTACTCACACCATGGAAACTTCAGGGCTCACAGATGGGGCCACTCCTGATTGCTTAAAACACTGGCACTGCGTGTGCCATGTGTGTCAACCGTCGAATGAGCTCATGGCCCCTCTGTGTGGCTGAAGCCTGCTGGCGTTCCCAAACATATCTTCTCCTGTGCTTTCTGCTGGGAATTCCTGGCACTGCCTGGCTCGTGCCCATAGCTCCATCCCCTCAGTATATGACTGGGGGCTCTGGGAGCAGCCCAGGCTTGGCTTGGGCCCCACACCCTCAGATGATGACCCTATCTCTGCTTCCCTGAGGCCAGAGGTCCAGAGATAACCTGCTCTTCCTTCCAGAGATAAAACACCTGTTGGTCTTTGGGCCAGTTTAGGCTATCACCATCCTGTATGAATTCTCCTCCTTAGGCCAAGGGGGGAGGGAGGTGCCAAGTGCCAGGCTGATGGGGGTGGGGGATAGGGCAGGGGCAGAGGCTGGGGACACAGCGGGGCAGGGAGAGGGCCTGGTCACCTGGTCCAGTGGGCCTCGAGGAAGGCGGAGAGGTAGACAATCAGAGGCAGGATCACTGTAAAAGCCCAGAGCATCAGGGAGGGGAAGAACTGGGTCACGATCGGGCTCTGGGGGGCAGAGGGCAGCGGCAGGAGAGATGTCAGTGTGAGAAACCCCCTCCCCGGCCTCTCCTCCAGTTCAGCCCCGGGCGGGCATGCTTTCCTAGAGGCTGCCGAGGGGGCTTGGATTTTCTCATGGGCCCTCCTGGCCAGAAGGCGGCC
>NW_007064604.1:15489-15963 GCF_000164805.1 Carlito syrichta | reverse complement strand
AAGTTGCCTGAGACCGCTTATGAAGTCGACAGACGGGACGAAAGTCAGCAGCAGAAGTAGCACCACTTGACTGGGGGGGTGTGTGCAAGTGTGAGTCGCAGAAGCCGGAAATGGGCCAGTAGGGGGCGTAACCTGCCTTCAGGGATGGCTCCCCCAAGACGGCCAGTGGGAGACGCCCCCTGACCTCAGGGATGGCTCCTCCTGGGAGGGCCCCGCCTAGAGGGGAGGTGTCTGGAGGTGAAGGCGGCCTGGAGTTCCCACTTCTCTCCAGGGCAGTTAGGGCTCACTTCGCTCTCACTCACCCTCTCAACCCACCACTCAGAACAGGAGCTCCACCCTAGAGAGCTCAGGGAGGCCAGGGACGCGCGCACTTGCCCCGCACCCACCACACCCTCAGACCCTGAGCTGGCTGGGGCGACCCTCTGAACCCCACAGCTGGACCACCCATGCCCCCAACCCCCCCAGCACCTGCCT
>NW_007064604.1:10847-15469 GCF_000164805.1 Carlito syrichta | reverse complement strand
CGGCCCCATCCCGGGGGCCCCCTCCCACCTCGCCTGAGTTCCTCCTCGAGCTCCCTGGGGCCCCCAGGCCTGGCCTGAGCGGAGGAGGCACCTGCAGCTTCTCGAGGGGGCGGGTGACGTTGTACATGTCGATGGTGTTGATGATGATGGCGGGCGTGGTGAGGAAGAAGAAGAGGAAGAAGAGGAAGATGTTGATCGCCAAGAAGCGAGCCCACCATAAGAATCGGCGGACAGACAGGTGCTGCCTGGGGAAGGAGGGAGTGGGGAGGCACTTGGGGACACCCGTCCTTCGGGCGTGCCCACGCACCATTCCTGCAGGCCTGCCGCGCTAACGCAGCCCCTGGCCCAGGCCCGTGTGCCAAGGCCTGGCCGTGCCCTGCTCCCCGTCACACCATTTGTCAAGGCTCTGAGCATACCGCATAGGTGGGCACAGAGGGAAGTGAGTTATATCTGCAGGAAAAACCTCCTCCCCAAAGGGGGGTGCCTTTCACGTTTGTGGTGCTCACGGGAGCACGTGGCATGGCCCAGTGCGGTCTGTATTTGGACAGTGCTGGGCTTGGTCCCGTGGAGTCTCTGTTGGGTAATACAACGGCGGAGAGACAGGACAGGCCCTCCCATTTTGGAGGCGCTCAGAGGAACAGGGAGGGACCAGGGAGGCTTACCAAATGATGTCTTTGGGGTGTGGGGCCGGAGCGACCCTCCAGTGATAGGATTTGACAGTGGTGGTCACCGAGGACTGCTGGGGGTGCACACCGCACTGGATGAACTTGTAATCCTCCCGGATGCTGCAGATATGGGAGAGGAGGGAGAGACCGAGGTCTGGGGGTGGAGGATGGGCTCAGGAGGGAGGGTCCCGTGTCACGGTCCCAGGCCACTGTGGAGGTCCCACACACGGGGGTTCATCCCCTGCCTGGGGGCTCGTGAAGCCTTGCTATGCCTCCCAGACTTTAGGGGGGACAGTTCCCAAGACCCAGTATCTGGAGGAAAGGGGCATTTGAGGGTGCCTAGACTTTCCAGAAGGCGAGGGGGGACACTTCTCAGGCACTGCCTTTGTCCCTTAATGGCAGTGACAGCACACGGACATGCACTTTGAGACTGACAGGGAAGGTACTGATTTTAGTCTCTCTCTCTCTCTCTCTTTTGAGACAGGGTCTCACTCTGTCACCCAGGCTGGAATGCGATGGTGCCATCATGGCTCACTGCAGCCTCAAACTCCTGGGCTCAAGTGATCCTCCCGCCTAGCTTCCTTAGCAGCTGAGACTACAGCCAGGCACCACCAGACCTGGCTAATTTTTTTAATTTTTAATTTTGTAGAGATGAGGTCTTGCCATGCTGCCCAGGCTAGTCTCAAACACCTAGCCTCAAGCGATCCTCCCACCTCAGCCTCCCAAAGCATTGGGATAACATCTTCTTCATCCACCTTCATCCTAATATCAACAGCTATCAATTACTGACTTCTTTCTGTGTGCTTGGGACTGTGCCAATGAGTGATCAATATAATCTCGGCCGGGCATGGTGGCTCACACCTAGTCCTAGCACTTTGGGAGACCAAAGCAGGAGGATTACTTGAGCCTAGGAGTTCAAGGACAGCCTGGACAACATAGCGAAACCTCATCTCTACAAAAAAATCAAAAAATTAGCTGGGCATGGTGGTCCATGCCTGTAGGCCCAGCTGCTCGGGAGCCTGAGGTCAACTGCACAGATGACTCAGTGGAGGTGCCTGGAGACACAACCACAGAGGGCAGATGCTGGCCCTGGAGTGGCCTCTGGGACTCTAATTCACACCTGCTGTGATTCTGTCTCAGGTCCCCTCTACCAAACAAGGGAAGTCCCAGAAAATGAACAGTGTTGCCTTCTGTGGGTGTGTTGCTTTATACAACACATGCATTAAATAGAACACACATCTCTTGTCAGCCCTCTGCGAGGTGGACAGGAAGGTGTCAGGAACTGAGTGTGACAGATACCGAAGTGTCAGAATGTAAGCGGCTTGCCAAAGTGTGCGTCACTGTTTGCAGCTAAAATCTAGGCGTTTCCATCTTCCTTTACGGGGTGTGGGCGGGTGAGGAAAGTGCCGTGTGGGATCAGGCTCCTGGGAGAAGGGACCCTGCAGTCCTTAACAGGCTGACTCTGGGGCTCCTTTGGGACTTTGGTCCAGTCCTTAGGATCCTTCCAGAGCATTCTGGAGTGGACCTAATCTACTCCTTGTCGAGGTGGGGTTGCCAGAGGCTGATGCAGAGGAGAGGGGGGAACCTCAGGGCTATGGAAGAGGGAAGCCTACAGCAGGACAGGGAGGGCACGTGGGCATCTCTGTCCTGTCTCTCATGGTGAGGAGGGGTGATGCGTGTGCACAGAGGGAGACGGTGGACGTCACACTCATCACGGCCAGAGAGGAAACCAAGAGGCCAGAGGCCACTCTGACCTCTGTGCTGAAGCCAGGATGCTTGGAAGTGAGGGCCCAGGGTCTGGCAGTCCTGGAGACCAGCAGGAGTCCAGATGGCAGTCCCTTGGGGCGGGGCGGAGGGGGGACTGGAAGGCAGGGAGAGAAGCAGAGGTGCTGCTCGGGGCCAGCACCCACCGCTTCACCATCCTCGAGTCCTGGAAGGTGACAAACACCAGGTCCAGCCGCTTCAGCGGGACGCGGTTGAGCTCGGCGTTGAACTCGTCCGTCAGCTGCTCCTCCAGCTCACTGTAATACTGCTCCGCGTCTACCTGGGGCAGGAGGTGGCCCTCAGAGCAAGACCCAGGCCCTTCTCTTGGCAGCAGCCCAGAGGCTGGTGGCCTTGAGGCCTGGCACGGAGCCCAGGACCCCGGGTGGGCTCCCAATTTCCGCCTCTTGACTAGGACTGCCATCCACCCCCTGCCCTTAGATCTGGGAAAAGTGAGGTGTAGCCAGGGACTGGGGGGCTTTCAGACTTGGACCCCAGAGAGGTGACAGAATGTGTCTGCAGCATTTCCAGGAGAGGGGGCAATTCTTTTTCTGGACTGGCTGGAGTTCAGCACTGTCCTGCAGCTGGAGTTCAAGTCTAGAGGCCCCTTCTATCTACATGGTGGGTGATAAGGCAGGGCCTGGGGCCTTCAGATGTCCCTGTCCTATCTCTTGGGAAGCCTGAGCCTGGCAGCCTACGGCAGCCTGCTGTGCTCTGTCTAGTCCTCCCACCCAAGACCGGAAGGGGGACAAGAGATGCCTCCCTGGATAGCACTGACAGGCTGTGGTTCAACAGGGAGGCGGGGAGTGCTGCCGGGGTGGGGACGTGGGGTGCCGCAGCCCTGGGACAGACTTGAATAAGGCCTGACCCAGCCCCTTCTGTGCCACCCGCCCCCCCATGCCAGCGCCAGCTACCTCCCTGAAGCAGGTCCAGCACTTGCAGAAGCACAGGCGGGAGCAGGGGTGGATCCGGATCATCACCTTCCCGGTCTTCTTGGCCATGGCTGTGTAGAAGAGCCGGCCCCGCATGGCGTGGCGTCTGCCCGCAGTGGGTGAGGGAGGAAGGGCTTTAGGGTCGGGGGCGGCCCATCCTCCCCTCCACCCACGGCCCCGGTCCTGACCGGCCCCACTGTGGCCTCACCTCTGGTCGTCCAAGTCAATAAGGGTCCGGACGTCGTAGCAGAAATGGACCCTGGTCACGACGCACCCGGGATAGGCCTCACTACAGCCACAAACATGACACTGAGCTGGTCCGTGGGATGGTGACAGGTTGCCCCCACTTCTGTCCCGTGCGCCAGCCCATGGAGTTAGGCGGCTCATTCTCCATGGGAGAATCTACCCCAGCTCTAAGGTTTGAACTTCAGTTTTGAACCCTGGCACTCTGAGAGTTGCTGAACCCTTCCCAGATGATCAGAACAGGGCTGGGCAGAGCCCCAACCCCTGGAAACCTGGAGAGGCATTCATAGGCGGCGATTAGCTCTGTGGGCCGTGCCCCTAAGGCTAGGAACCTGGGATCACAGAGGTGTCCCAAAAGGGGCTGCTCCAAACAGCTGTGGTCTGGGGGCTCCTCGGGCTCAGAAGTTGGAGCCCTGGGAAAGGAAGATTAACTTCACCCACATCACTTCACCCACACAGGAAATCCTGGCTTCAGAGGCCTGCCAGGCCCATGGCTCTCCTGGTTCTGAAAAGTGAATCCTGAGCCAGGTCCCGGGAGAGCCACTCCTGGGGAGTCCCAGCCCCACTGTCCTGTGCCAGCCCACTGCCCACCTGAGCACCCAGGTGGGGTCACTGGAGGAGGCAATTCATGCCTCAGCCCACCCGACCCACTTACTGAAAATGCTTGATGATAATTTCTGGGTCTTCGATGTCCGTGGGCACATAGGTGATCATCAGTGTCCTTGAGACCTGGGCGGGAAGGGATGTGGGCAGGAAGATTGCCGGCATCGGGCTTGCAGAGATCTGGGCTTTGGTGCCCAGAGCCCACTGGGGACAAGCCCATGGCTTGTAGTGGGCTGCTTGGTGCCCAGGGCTGTCTTGCTGAGTCAGCCAAGGGCCACCTCCCTGGCCCGCGGTGTCCCAGATGTGCCAGGAAGCCAGAGGTCGGCAGACTGTACCTCTGCTCTCTGTGAGGTGGGGGTGGAGGCACTGGGGATGGGGAGGTGGGGACAAGGGGGGCATTGGAGACATGGGAGTAGGG
>NW_007064604.1:2418-10611 GCF_000164805.1 Carlito syrichta | reverse complement strand
GGGGTGGGAGGTGGGGATGCAGGGAGTGGATGCTTGGGAGCAGGCAGCGGGGGCAGGTGACTGTCTGCCAGGGCTGAGGGAGAGACTTGCCCTTCCCGGTGTGATGCCCCCCAGGACTTCCGGAAAGCCAGAGGGGAAGTGGGGAAGGGACTCTGGGAAGGGCCAGCTCTGTAGTTCTGCATGTGCTGACCTTCTGGCTCTTCTTGGGCACGAACCCCAAGCTGTGATGAGCCATGAAGAAGAAGTTGACGATGAAGAACAGGACGGACAGGAAGCTGTGCAGCCACAGGAGCTTACCCCTGCCGGGAGGAGGGCAGCCGGGCTCAGAGCACTGTGGCGGCAGGCTCACAGACCTGCCGGGCCGTCTCCTGGAAGCCTCCCATCACAGTCTCCTATCTCCATCCCAGCCTCCTGGACCCCCATCTCCATCCCAGTCTCCTGGACACCCTCCCGTCACAGTTTCCCTGGACCCCTCCATCTCCCATGACGGCCTCCTGGACGCCCCCATCTCCACCACAGTCTCTGGGCCCCCACCTATCATAGTCTCCTGAACCGCCCCCCATCACCCTGCACAGTCTCTCTGGATCCCCCATCCCAACCCATAAGCCTTCCCATGCTCCCTCTCCCACCCGACGTGCGGTCTTTCCAGGACCATCTTCTTGGAGTCCAGACACTCAGGCACCTTAGAAGGGGGTGCCAGTGGTGGTCCCCCTGAAGCTAACAAGGGGGGGCATTTATTGATGCTTGCTGTGTGCAGATCCAGGCGGGACCCAGAGTCTCCCGGCATTTCCTCCCTGACTCTCACAGCCATGCACAAGCCATGCCTGTGGCTGTCTCCACTCAACCAAAAGGAATAGGGCTAGAGTGGGTGGGTGACCGGCAGAAGGTTCCTCACAGTAGTGGCGGCGCCAGGAGCTGCACCCAGAGCTGCAAAGTACTTGACTCTTCCCCACATGTTACCCTGCCAGCCTCTGTGGCTCATGCCCCCCATGACCACCCAGCAGACCCAGTGTGGAGGGACCTGGGGTCCTATGCAGCCTGGAGGGAGAAGGGCCTCCCCTGGGGTAGGAAGAGTGGAGGCACTTGGGCCACCCATGCCATCTCTGCTCTCGATGCACGTGCTCCTGTCCCAAGACATCTGGCCAGGATTACTGTCCAAATAGGAGCCGCCTTGTCAGGTGTGGCTTGAAGAGAAAGGCCACCCTGCTTCCAAATGTCTGCTCTGCTCCCATCTGGTGCCTGATAGTTCACATACCATTCCCAAGCTGGATGCCTCTGACCTCAGTTTCCAAAGAGGGGCCCCGTACGGGTCTCCGAGGGACATTCTGGCTGTCTGCTGGGATGCACTCATGGGCACTGAGGGCTCCTTGCTCCTCCGTTAGAACTCACTTTTGTTGAGAAAGATGCAGGCACCGGGACCACCAACCAGTCTAGGGAAGGAGCCTGTCCCTGCTTTGGCTGGCTGCCCCAGGGGAGGAGCTGGCTGAAAGGGGAGGTGGGAGATGCCATGGCCATCCTGCCGCGCTTACAGTTTCGGCTAAGCCAGAAGCTCCAAGGTGTAGGGTAGGGCTGAGGAGCAGGGGCAGGGGTGTGGGAACCCCACTGTCACTTCTGGAACTGCTTCTGCAGCTCTGACAAGGAGTCCACCACGCCTGGCCCAGACACCTCGTGAGCCTCAGCACTGGCCAGCAGGGCCACATGTGGCCCAGAACAAATCGGTATGGCCGTCAATTAGGTTGGTGGATGCTGAAACCCACGGTTCCTGGACTGCAGGGGAGGGAGTTTCAAGATCATGTCCAACGCCCTTCCCCAACTGCGGACATGGAGAGGGACTGAAGGTCAAAGCAGGAGGGTGCATTGCCCCAGACCCAGGCCCAACTAATGGCAGAAGTGGGCACAAACCCAACTTCCACAATTCCCCTGTCCTTCTGCTGTGGGTCTCAGAAGGGGAGAACTCTCAGGTCTGCACTCAGGCATAGGAGGACCAGCTTGGACCTATACCTGGGCAGAGAAACACTCTTCAGCCTCTCCGTCCAGGGTCTCTGCCTCTTGGGATCTGGACACACTGAGCAAATGGGTCCATGTCTCCAGGTCTTCAGGAGTGGCCGGTTTGGGTAGTTCCGTTTATGACCGATGGGGACACAGAAGCACCAAGAGTCCCACCCCCCCAAGAGTTGTCCCACTCAGGACCTAGATTCCCAGGAAAACAGGACTTTGTTCCCAGCAAGGTGGGGCTCCTGGTACAGACCGACATGTGAGGCCTCTCTCCACCAGCACCCCAGCCAGCGCAATGGGAGGTGAGAAGATCAGGTACCTACTCTGTGGAGACATTGGCAATGGTGGTCCGACCAAAGTGACTCCTCGATTCTGAAAGAGAACAGAGTTGCTAACCTTGAACCTGGCTCCTTGACAGCCACGGGGTGCCAGAATTCAAGGTTTCCGGATGAGTGCCGGGGGTCTAGAGCTTGTCCCCAACTTCCAACAAAAACCTCAGAGGTTTCTTCTCCCTGGCACTGCTGACTGGGGCTCTCCACAAGAAAGCAAGACCGAGTCTGTGTGGTATGCCCAGGGCATGACAGGCATATAATTCACACCCAGTGAATGCTGGTTGAAGGAACCGCTATCCATCCACAAACACAACGATGAAATTAGCAACACCATGACCACTAGCAGCATCCAGAAAATATGATGCTGCCTCGTTCAAACAGAGCAAATCCTTTTGACTAAATATATCGGTTTTCCAGGTCACGCACATCTAGGTTTTGTGAAATGTGTCCAAAAATTCGGCATTCTATGATCCTCGCAAACACATCAGCTCTTGGAATGAGAATCTGGAGAGACAGGGCTCAGATGTTATATGCTCTGCTGATGGAATTTGGCGGCATGGACATTCAATGTGCTACACTGAATTAATGAAGGTCTACCTCTGGCCAAAGAGAAACAGGTAAAAACCTGGGGAACCGAGGTAAAACTGGCTGCCCCTAGGCACAAAGGTGCTCTTGGGCACCAGCCAGCTGTACAGGCTTCATTCAGCCCTTGCGTCTCGATTCCATGCTGCAGTTCACTGAGCACTCCCAGGCATCATGCACTGTGCTAGGCCCTTGGTGTGTTATTATCCAGTCCTCAAGATAGTTGAGGAACCCGAGGTCTGGGAGACTAATCTGCCAAATATAAGATTAAATAACTCGTCCATTTGAGCCATGAAATTTTCTGGGAAGCAGACGTGGGCAAAGTTGTGGAGCCAAGATTTTTCTGTCTTGGAAGCCAAGGCCTTGTCCATGATGCTATTTTGTCTGAAGGACTTATTCTGTTCCAGTGAGAGTGGATGAAGTCCTATGAGACAAATTCTGCCCTTACAGGGCTGTGGTCACCGGATGGGTTCAGGGACCTTTGTAGTGGGTCACAGGTCACAAAAGGGCTTCCCTGGTGCAACGGCTGCCCAGGTTCAGTGTGGAACATAAATACGCACTCCGTTTCAAGCTGAATTAATGCTATACACCCACTGTGTGCCAGCCCGTGGATCAAACTCGTGACAAAGGAGGGGTCATCATCAGTCCCCATGTGAGAGAACAGAAGCAAGCCTTGTCTACGGTCACAGACAACACATTTCCAGAGGCAGGACTAAGACCTAGACTTCCAGGCGCCCCAGGTGCCCTCTCCATCCGGTTGCCCCAGCTGTCCCTCCCGTCTGGCGGCTGCCAGGGCCTGCTGAGCTCCGCCTACCCAGAACAGTCCCCATGTAGTTGAGGGGCAGGATGACGCCCAGGGAGGGGATGCAGATGATGAACACGAAGATGATGAGATGGTACTGGAACGTTATGTAGATGCGTGCGTCGTCCCCACACTTGCTGATCAGGTCCTCGTTCCTGGAAGAAACCCACACATGGGACATGCCTCAGGAGCCGCACAGCCACAGTGGAGGCTGGGGGAGGCGAAGGAAAGGGAGGGCAGATGATCACTCTACCCCAAGCCTTCATCTCCCTTCTTCTCAAAGCCCCTGTTGTATCCAAAGTGTGTTTCAGGTGAATTTCACAGCCATATCAAGGGCAGAGGTTGACAAAGACACACACTCTTTTTTTATTGTTTTGAGGTGGAGTCTTACTCTGTTGCTCAGACTGGAGTGCAGTGGGATGTCACAACCACTGCAGCCTTGACCTCCCGGGCTCAGGCGATCCTTCTGCCTCAGCCTTCCAAGGAGCTGGAGCTACAAGCATGCACCACCATGCCTGGCTGATTTTTTGATTTATTGTAAAGAGGAGGTCTCACCAAGTTGCCCAGGCTGGTCTCGAACTCATGGGCTCAGGCAATCCTCTCACCTTGGCCTCCCAAAGTGCTAGGATTATAGGTGTGAGCCACCACATCCGGACTTTGATAACTTTTTAAAATATAGAGACAAGGTCTTGCTATGTTGCCTAGGCTGGTCTCAAACTCCTGAGCTCAAACAATCCTCCCACCTTGGCATCTCAAAATGCTGGGATTACAAGTGTGAGCGACCATACCCAGCTGAGCTGTATCCTATTTTTTTTTTAAAAACAGGAACACTTGAAAATCACAATGAGCTAATATACTATCACGCCACATTGCCAGACCGTCAAAGTTGAAAAGTTGGACAACGCCAAGTATTGGTGAGGAAGTGGGGCACTGGGATTCTCCTGCACTCATGGGGGTACACACTGGCACCGTCATGTTGGAGAACAGTGGCATTATCTACTGAAATTGAATACACGCAAACTCTAGGACCTAGCAGTTCCACTCCTAAATTTATGCCCATAAGAAATACATGTGCATCAAGATGATGTGTGCATCAAGATACATGTATACGAATTTCATAGATGGGCTGGGCGTGGTAGCTCATGCCTGTAATCCCATCACTTTGGGAGACCATGGTGGGAGGACTGTTTGAGTCCAGAAGGTCGAGACCGGTCTGGGCAACACAGTAAGACCTTGTCTCTACAAAAAATGAAACAATTAGGAATAGCAGCATGTGTCTGTAGTCCCAGCTATTCAGGAAGCTGAGGCAGAAGGATAGCCTAAGCCCAGGAGGTTGAGGCTGATGTGAGCTGTGATCGTGCCACTGCACTCCAGCCTGGATGACAGAGTGAGACTCCAACTCATTTAAAAAAAAAAAAAAAGAATCTCATAGATGCATTATCTGTAACGTCCCCAAACTGGAAACAACCTACATGTCAATCAAAGGTGAAGTGGACACAAGAATTGTGAAACACACACACACACAATAAAATGCTAACAGTGATAAAATGAATGACTCATAGCTGAACCTCACAAATACAATGATCGTGCTGCATATCATCCTGCGTTCCCTGCTCAAAAGTCCTAATGGGCTCCCTGCTGTCTCTGAGATTCTCAGCAGAGCAGCCAAGATCCCAGCCAACCCCTCCAGCCCAATCTTTGACCCCCACTTACCGGTGCCCTTCTAGCCATACCAGAAGATGGACCATACTCTCTACTCATCTCTGTGGCACATTTAGGCTCACACAGTCCTTTACTCCTGATATGCCCTCTATCCACACCACACCTGTCAAAACTCTTCCCATCCTTCAAGGCCCAGCTCCAAATTACACTTTTCCTGAACTCCCCCCCCCGCCCCCCGCCCAGTTAGAATTCATTCCTCTCTTTCCCAAATGCCCTCTGTGTGGCAATGATGACCTCCCCAGTGAGAATGCTGTGTAGGGCGTCTTGCTAACCTTTGCTTCTCCAGCTCGACTGCACGGGTTTGTGCAAGGGGGCTATGGTTGACTTATCCCTGCTCAGTCATTGCACTAGTGTCTTCTAGGACACTGTTCTCAAGGGGGTGCTGATGCCCGTGCAATGCCCTGCCTTCCTGGACAATGGGCTTCTGGTGGTGGAGGCTTCCTGTCAATAGGAGTCTGGTGGGGGTGGATGTTTGAAGGACGGGAAGGGCAGGACAGATGGGAGAGCCCAGGAGCGTGCAGGGCTTTGAGGTGAAGCTGTATGCACATGTGCATGTGTGTGTGTGTGTGCCCGTGTGTGTGCCTGTGTGTTCATACACGCAGAGGGAACACAGAGCTTGGATAAATTCTGTGCGGTTGAAGCGAGTGAGCGTGCGGGGGCATTGGGAGGAAACAGGCAACTTGGGGTCTCCATGCTTGTAAATGGGGCCTGGCACTAAAGAGACCCTGAGGTGTGGAGGGTGAGGCTGTCCCTCTGCTCTCCGGGCTTGGAGACCATGAGAGGATGTCTGCCCTCTGCCCTCTTGACAAATGTGACAAGTGATGTCCACAGCATACAAGAGAGATTTCTTTTTCCTGGTGTGGAGTTCACAAGAGCATTTTCACAAGCATGTGAGGAATGGTCTAGCTATTAAAAGCGGTCCTACCCCGAGGCAGTGGCCAAGACACTTGGGCAGTAGCCACATCCAGTGCCCATTTCACCAACTGTAACCTGGGCAAGTGTCCTCTGCCTGTGCTGAGCTGAAGGGCGCAGAGCTCAGGTCTTGGTCCCGGGCTGGGGGCTGCTAACCCCACCAGAAGACCCCCCCCCTCCAAGGCAGCACTCACAGGCTCTGGAGCTCGGCACTTACTTCATGCTGACGCTGTTGAAGAACCAGGAGCAGAAGCCCTGGGGGAAGGAAAGAAATCGTGAGAAAACCTGGTGGTTGCCCCGCCTGACTCTAGGTACCCAGGCAGCCCGAGGGTCAGCCGAGGCAACAGTGGCAATGTCCCACTGGCCTCCTTCCCAGGAAGGACCACAAAGGCGCGGTCTGGAATAGTGGTGACCATTGAGGAAACTGTTTCCCTGGAAGCGAGTGGACATCTCTGCCATCCTGTGATAGGAATGGGACTTAGAAGGTGGCCCTTGGATGGCAGGGGGAAAGGGCCCCTTCTGGGGCAGACATCTGTTGCTTTCCCCCTGCCCCTTGTTGCTTCCTTCTGGGCCATGCCCCTCCCTGGATACATGTGGTCTAACGGGTTGCCCATCGAGTAGGAGTTTACTGTCAGTGATTGGCTGACCAATGGAAACAGGACCCAAGTGAGGCCAATTAAAATTCCCTTAAGGAAGCCAGGTATGGTGGCATGCGTCTGTAATCCCAGCAACTCGGGAGACTGAGGTGGGAGGATGGCTTGAGCCCAGGAGTTTGAGTCCAGCCTGGGCAATAGAGCGAGACCTGGTTTCTTTAAAAGAAAGAAAAAAGGCCTCAAGCGGATTGATACGGGAGCTGGGGGACAGAAGGTCTCTCTCCCTCGGTCTTCCTGCACAAGGGCCTAGGGTGGTTTGGTGCCACCTTCGATGCCACGTGTGGGGAGCTTGTCTGAAGAGAAAGCCAGCGCAGGGGAGAAAGGACAAGCGAGGGAGGTCCTGGTGAAACTGCTGGACGTCTGGGGTCTAGTTGGACCTGCAGAAGTTGCGTTCCTTGGACTTCCCCACACTTGAGCCACAAATTAGCCTTTTGTTGTAAAAAAAAAAGTTTGGGCGGGTTTCTTCTCTGGCTCTAAGAGCCCTATCCTGTTGAAGATGCCTTTCTCTCTCAGGGGCTTGTTGTCTGGAGTTTCAGGGTGGTGTCTTCAACCATGGGAGGTTGGTGGAGACCTAGTGTCAGCGTGGGAAGGGGGCACCTGAGGGTGGGCAGGGCCCGTGGCTCTGAAAGCTGCCTGAGCTGGTAGCTGGTTAAGTTCCCCTGGTGCTCACTTCCATCTGGGGTCCAAGAGGACTTAGCAAAGCCCTGGACAAGGCTGGAGTACAGTGGCCTGACCCTGGCTCACTGCAGCTGCAAACTCCTGGGCTCAAGGGATCCTTCGCCTCATCCCTCAAGAGTAGCTGGGACTACAGATGTGTACCACCCTGCCTGGCTGCTCTTTTACTTTTTGCAGATGGGATCTCACTGCATTGCCCAGGCTGGTCTCAAACTCCAGTCCTTGAGAAATCCTCCCACCTCAGGCTCCCAAAGTTTTGGGATTACAGGCTCAAACCACCATCCCCCATCGGGTTGCGGCTCTTAATGGCCCCATGTGGGACTCTGTGTACTTCTGTGAAACAGGCAGGCCCCTTGATTGACAGTCCCTTGGAACCACAGGGACTGGGAAAGGGCATTTCCCAAAAAGAAGTAAGAAGGACATGGAACAAAGAAACTGAAGCCCCTTGCTCCCCGGGGCGCAGGCCCACCTTCTAAGAGCACTTCCTGCAGACAAACGGGGTGGGGGGTGGGGATGGGAG
>NW_007064604.1:0-2307 GCF_000164805.1 Carlito syrichta | reverse complement strand
AAGGAGGCGCTGGACTGAGAAGGCCAGCCGCCCCTGGGGGCGTCTTTCCACACTGCCCACCCTGGGCAAACAGGCTGGACGTGCAAAGGGAACAGGCAGGTCTCTGGATGCCCCCAGGGTCATGCACACCGGAGGACACATCTCCGGGGAAAGCCTTTCTGCCCCTTCCACTACAGGTGGGGGCCCAGGTGCGTGCTAGAATACACCCAGGACACAGCCCCTGGGAAAGGGCAGAGGTCAGGAGTGGAAAGGGCAGAGGTCAGGAGTGGAAAGGGCAGAGGTCAGGAGTGGAAGTGTGGCCTCCATGCCCATGAATGTGGCACAGACATGGGAGCCTGCATGGGTCTCTCTCTCTCTCTCTCAGGAGCCTGAGTGGGTCTGTCTCTCCCTCTCCCCCCCCTCTGTCTCTCTCTCTCTCTCTCTCTCTGTTTCTCTGTCTGTCTTAGTCCTTCTCTCACTCCCTTCCCTCCCTTCCTCAGTCTCCTTCCCTCCCTCCTCTCTCTCTCTCTTTCAGCACCCTGTGTGTGTGTATGTGTGTATGTGTGTCTATCTTGCTCTCTCTCTCTCTGTCTCTCTCCCTCCACCCCTTCCCTCTGTCTCCTCCCTCTCTCCTCTCTCTCTCTCTCACACACACACACACACACACACTCCCTGCGTATACCTCATGGCTCTGAAGGCATAAACCATTCAGAAAACTCAGCACTGAGCAACCACGTGACAGGCAGACACGCCCCTGCCCTTTCTGTCTGTCACTGCAGGAAATGGCCAGAGTCCCTGGGAGCCAGCTCAGTGGACAAGACAGGCTATGGCCATCTGCCCCTGGGCCTATCTCTGTCTGCTCCTCCCACCCCTGCCTGACTTGCTCTGGGCACTGTGGTGAGCTTTGTTTGCTTGGTCCCCACCACCAAGCCCCAGCTGAGGCCCCATGTCCTGGCTGGACCTGCAGGGGTTACCTCACTGCTCTGCCCTGTTCCTGTCTCATTTAATTCCCACTCCCTTTAATGGCCTCCTCGCTGCTGCCATGATGCTTTATCTTCTCAGGTTTTAAAAAGAAAATGATCCTTTTTGTCATTGTCACAAGAAAAAAAGTCAGTGATTTTCTAAAATTAAACCCGAGAGCCACCTTGCAAGGCAGGTGTCACTGTCCTTGTCTCCCAGTGACACCCCCAAGAGATGATGTCACTTGTCTGAAGCTCCTCACTGTTCAGGGCAGCTCTTTGGATGAGAATGGAGGGGGCATGGCTCCACTGACTTACTGCAGACGACAAATATGTATCAAGGGCCAGTCACAGGGCAAGAGGCCTGGAGGCTGTACCACGGGGGGCAAAGCCGGGTTCAGTGCCTGCTCCCGCTGGCGGGCAGACACGCTGCACTGAGTGTGCATTCCTCACTACAGAGAGGGTAAGGGTGCTAAGTGTACTTTCCATGAGTACACAGAAAAAGATCTGGGCCCAGGAAGTGGGCAGGGCTCCCCGGGGACATGGCGCTTGAGCTGATATCTGAACAAAGGGTGGGTGACTTGGAGAAGGGCCACAAGGAAGGGAGAGGGGGAAAAGCCTGGGAAAGGCCCACGGAGGGAAGCAGGCAGCTCAACCGGGGATCTGAGAGATGTCCCACATGGCAGGGGTTGGGGCGCTGGAAGGAGAGAGAGAGCCTAGACAGCTGGCAACGCACCAGACTGCCAGGCCGCGGCAAGGCATGTGCAACTTATTCCAAGAGCATCAGGAAGACGCTGATGGTCTATGTGGGGTAACCCATGTCCCGTTCATGGGATAGCTCGGGAAACAGGAGGAACATGGATGGGGCAGAGGCACCTGCCGTGTGCACCTGGGGGATCGTTAGAGCTACTTCGGCCACCAAGCAAGAGACTGATGGAGACTTGGAGTGGAGCGTGGTGGGTGGGGCGGAGGGAACAAAGCCAGGAAGGCAAGCGGAGTGACTTGGTGATGAACTGGCCATGCCCAGGGCCTGGGTGAGAGCAAGGCGCTGGGATGATGGATGAAGGAAAGTCTGAGGCCAGGGTCCAAGGAACAGGTGGGGTAGCAGAACATCACGGGATGTTTGGGACATACTGAATCTGAAATGCCTTCACAAGACCCATGTGTGGGTATTTTGGAGGCCATTGGATAACTGGGGCCAGAGCCCAGGGGTAGGATTTAGCTGGAGACAGGAATTTTGTTTTTTGAGTCTGAATCTCACTTAGTCGCCCAGGCTGAAGTGCAGTGGCATGCTCATGGCCACTGCAGCCTTGACCTGCTGGGCTCAGGCGATCCTTCCACCTCAGCCTTCCAAGTAGCTAGAACCACA
>NW_007064603.1:0-1450 GCF_000164805.1 Carlito syrichta | reverse complement strand
GTCTGGGAGGGCTGCCGGGATGAAACGTTCATAGCCCAGGAGCTCCAGGGAAACCACAATTCCCAAATAGGTTGTTATGGCTTGTCTCGTCTTAATAAATTAAGTGGGGGAAATTGTTACTCTGTAATTAATTTAGTGAAAGTAAGCATTGCAATTAAGCTTAGAGGAAAGTGGGGTGGGGGGTGTCCTCCTCCTCCTGGAGAAAGTCGGATGTGCAGAAGGAGAGAAGGCACTTGGATTGATGGTCATGTTACCTGGATTTCCTGGGACCCCCCCTCTTTTCAGCTGTTCTGTCCCTTGTCCCCTACAAGCCATCTGCATTTTACCCAAATCGGAATGTCAGCCTCCACATTCTATCATCTCTGAGGCTGCATCTTGTAGCTGATGGCATGAAAAAGTCTTTCTGACATCATTTAACCCGATGCTTGGTTTGGAAAATGTGGAATGCGGTCACCATATCTCTGGCCACTTGGCAAATTTGGCCGTTTGGCCTATTGGGTTTATAAGTCTCTTCAAGTACACAAGAACTTCAACGGGCACCTTTCTTCCTCCCCTCCTTCCCCTTGATGCTGTGAGACCGACTTGGCACATGTTTCTATTAGTATCCTTGATCTGCATTGGCTGAGTGGGTGGGCAGGCATTAGAACCTCTTTACAAACCCCTCCTTCCCAGTCTAGAATCAGAGATCTAGCTCACATCTCATCATTATTCAGAGAGGCCAGGTGACTTGCCCAAGGCCACCCAGCTAATGGCCAAGTCAAGAGTGGAACCAGCTCTTCTGCGTCCTGAGCTCATGCCCCTGCCCCAAGGACCCCACCCCCAGGGAGTGTGAAGTGGGAGGGGCACCTCTCCCAGGCCCCCCAGCATCTGCCTGTCTCTGCTCTGGCGCCGGTACCTCCGTCCTGATCACCTGCTGCCTTTCCCTGCCCCACCCCCTCTTTCTCAGTGCCACGGCCACAGAGTTGGAAAACACGGGGCCATCCCCTGTGACTTTTTCCAGGGTGTGCTTCCGGGACCACTTGTTCTCAGAACAAGTCGCTCTGCAGAAAAAGAGCGCAGAGGACTCTGGGAGACGCTGCACACCCACCCCCTGTCTTGCAGATTCACATACTTGTTCATAACACCCGGAGTAATGTTTATTAAATAGCCATAAAGTAGCCATATGTGCAGGGGAGAACCGAGTGAGTCACACATCTATTATCTCATTTAATCCTCTCAGCCTTTGCTGTAGGTGCCACTGGCATTACTAACATTGTTATTTTGAGATGTCCTGCAGTAAAGACACCTGTTGATCTTTTTTTCTTTTCTTTTCTTTTCTTTTCTTTTCTTTTCTCTTCTTTTCTTTTCTTTTTGAGTTGGAGTCTCACTCTGTCGCCCAAGCTGGAGTTCCGTGGCACACTCACGGCCACCCCAGCATCAACCTGCTGGGCTCCGGCGATCCTTCCGCCTC
>NW_007064602.1:0-1451 GCF_000164805.1 Carlito syrichta | reverse complement strand
CAGCCTGTGAAACTTAGCGAGACCTCGCCTCTACAATAAATCAATAAAAAAATTAGGCAGGTGTGGTAACACACACTTGTAGTTCCAGTTACCTGAAAGGCTGAGGCAGAAGGATTGCCTGAGCCCAGCAGGTCGACACTGCGGTGGCCATGAATGTGGCACTGCACTCCAGCCTAGGTGATGGAGACTCCGACTCAAAAAACACACAAAAAAGGGAAATTAAACAAGATAAGCATAGTGGCTCACGCCTGTAATCCTATCACTTTGGGAGACCAAGGCAAAGGGATTGCTTGAGCCCAGGAGTTTGAGACCAGACCAGGCAACATAGAGAGACCTCATCTCCACAAAAAAGAAAAAAAATCAAAATTAGCCAGGTGTGGTGGCATGCATCTGTAGTACCAGCTACCTGGGAAGTTGAGACAGGAGGATTACTTGAGGCCAGGAGTCTGAGGCTACAGTGAGCCATAATCATATCACTGCACTCCAGCCTGAGTGAGAGTGAGATGCTGACTCCAAAAATAAAGAGTCAATAGACATAAAGACATCATCTGCAGCACTATTTATCACTAGACCAAACAGAACAAACAACATTTTAAAAGCCTGCTCCTCCACCCTTTTTAAAAAATAAAGTGTCTCTCTCTGTTGCCCAGGCTGGAGTACAGCAGTGCCAACATAGACGACTGTACCCTGCAACTGCTGGGCTCAAGCAATCTTCCCACCTCAGTCCGCAGAATAGCGCTAAAGCATGCCACCATACTTGGCTAACTTTTCCCCCCTATTTCTTATAGAGACCCAGGCTGGTTTGAAACTCGTGACCTCAAGCAATCCTCCCGCATAGGCCTCCCAAAGTACTGGGATTAGAAGTGTGAGTCATGGCTCTGTCTCAGAATGCTTTCCTCACAAATTTAATGATAAAAGAACAGAAAGCTATGATATAATTTCAATAAATCATAAATACAAATATAAAGCAAAAGGGAATATAAACAAATATAAAATCTGATTTGCTAGACTATGAAAAAGTGTTTTCTCAATTTAATAAAATATGTCATGAAAACTATACATTCTGACCTAACAAGTCTACTTTGTAGAAATATAAAATCTGAACCTGCAGATTGAAAGGGCATATCTAGTCTCAAGGAAAAGTTGAAATACTAGGTACACAACAAGACATCTTAAAGTATGATAAAATGTCAGGCTTTAGACTCTCCCACAGAAACATTTAATGCCAGAAGACAATAAAATATGATATCAATTACTTAACAAAGAAGGAAAAAAGATCCATGAATTTTATTGTATTTATTTATTTTTTAGTTAATCCCACTCCATCGCCCAGGCTGGAGGGAAGGGGCAGGCTCACGGCCACCCCAGTGTGGCTCAGGCAATCCTTACCCATCAGCCTTCCCAGTACCTTGAACTATTGGTGCGCGCTACCGCGCCTGGCTAATTTTTTT
>NW_007064601.1:23745-41378 GCF_000164805.1 Carlito syrichta | reverse complement strand
ATGTTTCTTCTACTAGGTATAGTGACGTCTCTTGGAAACGTAGGGCCCACCCAGCGTCCTGGTTGCCCTGGATGGAGGCGGGGCTGTGCCACCCTCACCAACCCCCAGTGGTACATCTCCCTGGGATCTTCAACCCGACTGCAGTTCAACCCCCAGCAGGCCCTCTCCCAGGCAGGGGAGGATTTTCGGCTACACACGGATCCTGGGGCCCTGCAAAGGTCCCGGGAGACGACAGGCGGGTCCGGTGCAGCACAGGGGTGCAGGGCTGAGGCATCATCAGTCCACAGGACCTGGGCAAGAGATGAGGTGATCCCACGGGGCCATCCAGGGTGACACTGGGTGCAGAGAACAGCCCAGACACCCGCAGGATCAGCCCCAGGGCTACTGCAGCTGCTGCTAGTGGCTGTTTGCTGGCCAGTGCACGCCTTGGGTGGCAGCTTCTGGACCACGGGGGCGGAGGCTGTGAGTCTGCCCCTGGGAGTGCAGCATCCATTTGTTATCTGGGCCTCGGAACACGGGCATCTGCTGTGAAGTCCTACAAGGTCAGAGGCGTTGCACCGAGGGCCCGCAGACCTGGCTCAGCTTCTCCATGGGGTTGGGTTTCGAGTCATCTCAGGGAGGCAGGTACTGTCCCTGGGTGACTGGGTCAGGCACACCTGGGTGGCTTGGAGGGGGCAGCTGGAGGCTGGGAGTGGGACTATTCTGACCCCAGTGGCTGTCCTCGCCAAGCCTCCCAGGACATGCATAGTGGAGAAGGGGCTTGGCAGCCCACCCCACCTGCCCCCAGTGGCCAGAGTCTGGACCGGACCCCGCCTCCCCTTTAGAAGTACCCAGGCTGATTCTGAAGCTCCGGTTCTGTGACTCCAGGACACCCACATGTTCCTTGAATGTGAAAAAACCTGGCTGGGCAAGGTAGCTCATGCCTGGAATCTCAGCACTTTGGGAGGCCGAGGCAGGAAGATTGCTTGGGCCCAGGAGGTAGAGACCAGCCAGGCAATAAAGCGAGATGCTGTCTCTACAAAAATCAGAAACATCAGCAGGGTGTGGTGGTGTGCGCCTGTAGTCCCAGTTGGGAGGCTGAGGCAGAAGGGTCGCCTAAGCCCAGGAGATCGAGGCTGGAGTGAGCTGTGATGGTGCCACTCCACTCCAGCCTGGGTGACAGAGTGAGACCCTGGCTCAAAGAAGCAAACAAAACAAGACGCAGGTGCCCCTTAAGATGGCTGCTCTCAAGACGACAGACAAGAACACGCGCTGGTGACAACAACCCAGCTGGAGCCCAAGTAAGGCCACGTGAGCGCCGGTTGGTGCAGTCACTGTGGGAAACAGCATGGGGTTCCTCCAACAGTTAAAAATAGGCCGCCACATGACCCAGCAGCCCACTTCCGCACGTCCGCCCATAGGAACAGAGAGCAGGACTCCCACACACGTGTGAGGGCGGGACTTCCACATGCGTGTGCCCCCGCTGCTACAACCACACCATTCTCAGTGGTCGGCAGGTGAGAAAGAAACACAGCACGGTGTACACTCCATGGAGGGTCACCAGCCTTGGAGGGGAAGAAAGCTGAAGTGGCACGGCATGACGAGAGCGGGGACGTCGTGCCCGGGAGGCGGGCCAGTCACGGAGGCCGTGGGATGCCACTCACGGGAGTCCCACCGAGACGGCAAACCCACCAAGACGGGGCAGGCGGTGGGTGCCAGGGCTGGGGGTGAGTGTCCAGCCGGGACGAAGCTTCGTGTGTGCACAGGGGAGGGCTGCCGCTGCAGGGTGGTGACAGCTGTGGCCCTGGGCGAGTGCTCGGAAGTGGCTGCACTGGTGAATTCTATGGAATGTGCATTTCACCACAGTGAAAAAGCCAACTTGAGCTCGATGCATCATGACCTTGTCAGGATGAGGTGGGTGGTCTGCGGGCAGGGGCCCCGGACCACTTGCAGACGTCAGCCCCCACAGGGTCCCCCAGTGGGCTTGGCTGTGCTCACTGACAGGCACCACTGGATCCAGCTTAGGTCCCTCTGGGGCCGTCACCAGAGCCCCCCATCACCCAGGGAGCTGGGCCAGCCCAGCTGCTGTGCCCAGGGTGAGGTGCCCGTCCTGCGTGGGAACCCCTCGCCCCTCTGGGAAGAGCTGAGGCCCAGGACACACTGCTGACTTCACCTCCTGGAGTGACTGGGATGACACGGGCCGTCCTGAGCCTCGGTTTGCTCGTTGCGGGTGGGGAGGGTGGGGGAGTCACCAGAGACGCTGCATGCAGGGCTGGCAGGAGCCTCCCTGGTAAGAAAACCCAGGCGGAGCAGAGCTGAGTCTGAGATCCGCCAAAAGGCCACAGGAGCTCCAGGGACCAGGGAGGAGCCACACAGCCTCCTTGCCGCACCCAGAGCCCTGGGCACCAGACACGTAGGCCAGATGAGCTGTGACCTGAGGTCCTGGGACCCTGGCAGCTACAGACACACACGGCGCTGACACGGGTTGGGGGGCCAGAGATGGCGTCAATCCAGGCAGAGAGCCCCCGAACAAGTGCAGGGCAACGCCAGCCCCGGCGCTTTTCTGTGAAGCTGAGCCCCTGCAGAGCAACCTGCCAGCTGCCTCAGATGTGGCCATGGCTGAGGACAGCTAAGAATGTCCCTGGAATAGAGCGGCCCAGCATTCCTCCCTGGTGAGGAAAAGGACACCCAGGTCTCTCCCAGGAGGGGCCGTGGACGCATGGGGTCTGGTTCACAGCTGCTGGGTTTCCCATAACGTGTTCATGTGTGAAGCTGTGTTGGCTCAACGGCCCCATCCCTGCACCCGAGCCTCGCTCCTGGTTTCTCCTCCCTATGGCCACATCTGCCACGCGGAGCACAGGACCCTGCCTGCCGTGTCCAGCCTGGCCCAGGTCCAGAAGACATGGATACACCCATGGGGCCCTCCAGTCCACACCAGGAATCCCATGGCCAGCAAATGGCACTGGCGAGACGCTTTAAAGCACACAGGAGAGGAGCCTGGGGTCGGGCCACAGTGGGGAACCATGGCCACCTCTACTACTACTGGCGCTGCTGCGTGCCTGTGTCCTCCCAGGACCTGCCATGCAGCTAGAGAGAAAGGCGACACCGCGTCCCTCCTGACCCAGTTTCGAGCAGCCCACCTGCCCAAAGCCACGGCCCCCATGCCACTCAGCCTCCCAGCACTTAGCCCTTACTGCCCAACCTGACACGTGCAGACACATGCAAAGATGCACACGCACAGATGACTACACAGGACATGCATGCAGACACATGTGGACACTCAAATGAACACATATGCAGGCACACAAGCATTCACAGATAAGCACACAAGACACAGAAGCAGACACACATGTACACTCAGATTAACACACAGGACACATATGCAGACACGTGCACATACAATTTAACACACAAGACACACATGTGCACCCATAGACCAATGCAGAATAACATGCATGAAGACACACACCAAGACTGACACATATGGCACACATGTGCACAGAAGACCAATACACAGGACACACACACATGTGCACACAGAGACTAACACACAGGACACACACGTGCACCCATAGACCAATACACAACACAAAGAATAACATGCATGAAGACATACAGATTGACACACATGACACATGTGCACACAAGACCAACACACAGGACACACATCCACACATATGCACACAGAGACTAACACACAGGTTACACATGCAGACACACATGTGAACTCACAGATTAACACACAGGACACACATGCAGGCACACATGCACTCGGACTAACACACAGGACACACACGCAGGCACACATGTGCACTCACAGATTAACACACAGGACACACATGCAGACACATGTGCACACAAATTACACACAAGACACATGTGTACCCATAGACCAACACACAGAATAACATGTATGAAGCTGAACACAGAGAGATCAACACACATGGCACATATGTGCACACAAGACCAAGACACAGGACACACATACACATATGTGTGCATGTAGACTAACACACAGGACACACATGCAGACATGTGTGCACACACAAGCCTACACATGTGCACTCACAGACCAACACACCTGAACACAGAATATGGATGAAGATACAGACTAACACACATAATGCACATGTGCACACAAGATTAGCACATAGGACACACATTCAGGCACACATACACACACACAGGACACATGTACCAACACACGTGCACACAGAACCTAACACACATGGGCACACAGAACAACACACATGTGCACAAAACATGCATGAACACACGCAGAGACCAACACATAGGATGCACATGTACACACTACATAAGCACACAGAACACACAGGCAGACACACATGCGTGCACACGGGACACATTTGCTGGCACACATGTGCACACAGAGCCTGGCACACATGTGCACTCACAGATCACCAACACACACAATACAGATGCAGGCACATGTACACTCACTAATACATATGAAAACACATGCACAGAGATTAACATAAGACACACTTGCAGACACATGTACACTCACAGATCACATGGGACACACATGCAGACAGTTGTGTGTCCTGTGTGCTGGTCTATGAGTGCATGTGTGTCTGTAAGTGTTTCCTGTGTGTTAATTAGTGTGTACACACGTGTCTGCCTGTGTGTCCTGTGTGTTAGTCTATGAGTGCATGTGTGTATGTGTGTCCTGTGTGTTAATCTATGAGTGCATATGTGTGTGCATGTGTGTCCTATGTGTTCATATGTGCACACATGTCTGCATGTGTCTCCTGTACACAAATGCAGACATGTGTGCACAGACTAACATGCAAGACACACATGCGGGCACATGTGCGCACACAGGGCTAACACACAGGACATGCATGCAGGCACACATGTGCACAGAAATTAGCATACGGGACACAAGTGCACACAGACTGACACACAGGCAGGCATACATGTGCACACACAGATGAACACACAGGACACACATGTGCAGACACACTCCCCTCATCTGGGTCAAGACCTCCATGGAAGGTGCCGGGACATGCCCTGCCTGCACCCCAGTCCCCAGAGCACCCGAGTCTCTGTGCATCAACGGCTCCGGGTGCCGCCGGCCAGGGCCCCTCTGTCTCTGCAGCAGTTGGCACCCCGAGGAGCCCCCTGGCCTGGGAGCCCCTCAGGAGACGTGCTCTCCATCGCAGGCTGGCCGTGGGCCCTGGGTTTGGCCTTGGCCCAGGCCTACTCCGCACCCGGTGGCTGGGCTCGCGAAGTGTGGCAACCTGCAGAGTGTACCGCGTGAGAGTGGGTGTGTACGCCCTTAGGGGCTTTGTCCACAGGAGGCTAAGGTCTCACACGGGCACGAGACCCGCAGCCCTGGCCCACCCAGGTGTGGGGAGCTGGATCTCGTGTGCTTGGGCAGGTTCTCCTGGAGAGGCAGGCCCCGTCCCAGCTCCCCCAGGCGGTGTGGCAGAGCAGCCCCCAGGTGGCCAGGCAATCTTGACTCAGGACCACGCGGTCAGCCATCTCGTGTCTCGGTCACCCAGGCTTGCACTGACACCCCAGGTCTGGACTGTGCAGGTGAACAGCTGGGGCAGCTGGCATCCCCCCACCTTCCGCTTCTGCAGCAGCCCTGCAGGCAGCGTTCTGTAAACAGGAGGAAGCCCGCAGCGTCACATGCATCTGGCGGGAGGGAGTGCGCCCAGCCCTCCCTGTGCTCAGGAAGGTGGCCCTGCCACGGCTTTGTGTTGCCTAGTCCAGGGGGACAAGGCAGCTCCGGTTGCCCAGCAACAAGAGGCACCAGGGAGGTGCCCAGAGGCCCGGGAGGGGCTGGCGGGGGAGGGAGACTATCCTGGAGAGACCGTCTATATGTGTGGGCTGCGAGGGGCACAGTCACTGCAGAGGCGTGACGGGCTCCGAGTGGCCTCAGGGCGGGCATGCCGTCCTGGGGGCACCGTAGGGGGCTGGGGTGGAGAGAGCCGTGGGGGCTGGGCCGGGTGGAGCTGCCTGGCAGAGGGGAGGTGGACATACCTGCCCCGTGAGTCCTCACCATCTACACATGCGGGCGCTCCCACAGCAGAAACGCGCCCCGTGGGAGGGTGGAAGGCCTAGGAGTGCAGGGAGAGCTGGCACCCCGAGCCCATGGGAGGCTTGGTGGCCCGTGGACGCCGCCCTCTCCCAGTCTCTCTACGGCCTCTTCCCTCTGCACGTGTCTGCCTCTGTGTTCAAACTCCCCCTCTCCACAGACGCCTGCCCTGAATCAGAACCCACACACGTGACCTCATTTTAACTTCTCACCTCAGTGGGACCTACCGCCTGATACATCACAGTCCCAGGTTCTGGGGCTTGGGACTCCAGCGTGTGGATTCGGAGAGACACACGAATCAGCCTGTTCACAGGTGTCACAGCCATCACAGCCATCACTGCTGTCACAAGTGTCACCGCCACAGCCACCACAGGTGTCACAGCTGTCACCGTCACAGCCATCACAGTTGTCTCCTGGTCCTGGGCCATCCCCTGGCCACCATCTCTCCCTCCTGGGGTGGAAGCGTCGGTCTTGCACTTGGCCCTTCTCCCTGCTGTGTCCTCACACCTGGGCTGGCGCAGTCCAGGGGCAGCAGCCACCTCAGTGCACGGGCATCACGAGTGACCTGGGCCTCGCAGGGGAAGTGTGGACACAGAAGAGTCTGTCAGTGTGGAGATGTGGCTGGACACGCTGACCCTGACCACAGCTTCAGCCAAGATCAAGGGGTGGGTAGACAAACGAGTGAACAGAACAACTGGGTTCCTCGTGCCATGTGGTGACAGAGATGAGCTTTCTTTTATCCAGGTCACTCTTCTGTGCCTGTCACGCTGTATCTGGGGACTGCAGCCAGGGCAGCCATGGCTCAGAAACGCAGCCCCTCCCCGCTGACCCGCAGGTAGACTCCACTCGCCTGCATGCTGGGCAGCCTTTGCCTGGGTTCTGACGGTGGGCAGAGTGGGTAGCATCCAGGCAGGCCTCCTCCCAGCCACACTCGGCCACCCCACTTCACCTGACCACACCCTGGGCGGCCATGGGCAGGGGCTCCACACAGACCAGGGCGGGAGGCCTGCACCCACACCCAGGCAGGGCAGTGCAGCTCTGTGACCCTGGCGCCCGCTGTCACCAAGGAGGAAGCCCCCCATTCCCCCTCCCTCTCTGCTTCGTGGCTGCTGCTGGCCTTTTGCGTGAAGCCAGCACTTGCCATTTCACATTTGCTTTTGTTTCCGGATTTCCGGGGCCGGAGAGGCAGAGGGCAGATGGGGAGGCTGGGCATCTGTGTGCCTTCCAACCCCACCTTCCTGGAAAGCCTGTGGGTGAGGAGAGCAGTCTCTCGTTCCAGACATCCCACGGGTAGCCCTTGGTCCCCGCATTGTCAGCATTGCCTCAGACCAGAGCTGCAGCGGGGTCTTGGGGTGTGACATGGTCATGACACTGGACGTGTTCGGGCGCTCAGAACCGACTTCTGACATCCACTGCGCAGTGGGGATGCTGGGCCACACCAGGCGCTCCTGATCCCACATGTCCACCACCACACAGGCCCACACTCTCCGTGGGGCCGCAGGGCCACAAGGTCACAGCACGGGGACCCGGGTGGTCGGCCCATTAGCAGGACCCATGGCGCAGAGCAGGTCCCTGCCTGCCTTGATGCGTGACCCAAGCGTGTTTCTCCCCAGAACAAGGCAACAGAACGTCTTGGGCAGCAGCGTCTGCAGAGAGAAGTGCCGGAAACACCAGGGGCCCGCCACAAAAGAGGCACAGCTGGCACGAAGGCCCTGGCAGGACCTGCATGCGCCTCCTGCAGCCTGAAGGCTAAGTCCCTCTGTCCTGGGCCGTGAGGGTTTTGGAATCCCAACTTCAAAAGCCAGAGCCCAAGAACAATGGGTGGAGAGTGGAGCTTTCTACGTAGGGAAGGCACCCACAGAAAAGAGTTGCAGGCCCCCATGCCACGTCTGCATATGCATGTATGTGTACATGTGTGTTCGTGGGTGCACTGCTTACATGTGCATGTGGGTGTGCATGTGCGTGTCCATGTGTCTGTGTGTGCATGTGTGCATGCACATATATGTTTGTGTGGGTGTGCACATATGACGGGGGACCTCAAAACCCAGAACTTAAGGATGAAAATCGTGTGTCTATTCTTACACGTTTGAACTCCAGTCGCCTTCCAAGTCCGCTCCGTCTGAGGCAACGCACCTATGGCGACACCTCTTCCACTGCTCAGAACGGCTTTCACGCTCATTTGTTCTGACGCCTTTTAGTGCTTCTGCCATTTTTGGTTTCGCCTCTTCCACATCGACGACACATTTCCCTCTAAGGACTTTCTTCATCGGGGCAGCAAAAAAAAAAGCCGTCTGGGGCGAGATCAGGTGAGCAGAGGGTGGCGCGTGGGGAGCGTGCCGCTTGGGGCCAAACTCGGCTGAACACTCAGCGCGATGAGGGCAGGTAGGCTGTCCTGGTGCAAGAGCCCCTCACCTGTTGGCCACAACTCGGGACGTTTCTGCCACAAACAGTGACACGGCCATCTCAAAACTTCCAGATAAAAGCTTTGGCTAACCATGTGATCCAGAGGAACAAAGTGTGCCACAGGGGTCGCCCTCCAAAAATAAGATAATTCTGTTTCCTTGGGTCCCTCGTATGTGCACATCTCTGAGCGCTTTTTCCTTCCATGTGTGATGGCTAATTCCATGAGTCCACTTGGCTGGGCCACGGTGCTCGGATACTTGGTCCAGTCTTCTGGATGGTTCCGTGAGGGCACGTGGATGAGACTGATATTGATCATGGGGCTTTGAGTAACACAGACAACTCTCCCTCATGTGCGGCCTCGTCAATCAGTGGAAGGCTGGGAGCACGGGGGACCTTCCTGGAGCAAGAGGGAGGACTCCTGGCAGATGGCCTGGGGGCTGTCCACATGCGCGTGCACACACACACACACACACGTGCACACACAAGCATGCACACGCGCACAGCCTGCCACAGCCTGGGCCTCCTCGCCTTCGCACCCCACACTGGTGCAAGACAGGCTGTGCCTCTCTGCACATCAGCCCAGGGCCCGGGTGGGTGCTGTTGCCTCAGCCTCACATGCATAGGCCTCCATCAGGGATGTCCTCAATGTGACCTGGAACCCTTCCAGCCCCAAGGCCAGCTGCAAAGAGCCCAAAGCAAGAGCAGTTTTCTGCATGGCACAAGGAAGCACAGTGGCAGAGGCATGTGCCACGCATGGGGACCACACGCCACAGACCAGAGGACGGCCCGGAGGGCTGGGGGACCAGCATGTTGCAGACACAGCTGGGGCGTGGTCAAGTTCCCAGGGCCCACCCCTCCTGCAGAGGGAAGCTGAGCAGAGCACTCGGCCCTCACGTTGGGGTGGGGCCGGGGAGGAGGATGGCAGGTGGACCAAAAGGCTGACAGGGGCTGCTGCCACTCAGCCTAGGCCGCCCAGCCAGGCCCACGTCTGTCTGCACGGTCTGTGCTGTGAGTAACAGCCAGTTCATGCAGGCTCTGCTCCCCAGCTCCCCTGCAGGAGCCCTGAATGCCAAGTGGATGGGCAGCAGTGTGAGAAGGGGCCGGCCGGCTGGCCGCCCCTGCCTGGAAGCCACCACAGGAAGTCAAGGGCCGGCTGGCCCTGCAGGACCAGCCAGGAAGGCTCACAAAGGATGTTATTTGCAACAGGAAGCCTTCTGGACAAAAATATCTCCTCCAAGGGGCCTGGGTTGCTCCTTGCAGAGAGCAATTTAGATTAAAAAGAACCCCTCTGGGGAGAGGCATGAGGCGTGAATGGGTTTGACACCATCCATTCTCTGCCGAAGGAAGGGGGTGGCCTGTCTCCAGGCCTTTCCTCCTGGCCTTCCTTCTGGTGTTTTTTGCTCACCAGTCCAAGCATTTGAGGGGCTTCAGGGCCTCCCTCCATCCCAGAGCTCACTTCCTCCTGGACACGTAGCTGACTCCTCACTGCCCTCCCAGTCACGCACCCACTCTACCTCCCGTCTCTGTGGGTCTGACGCCCCAAGGGACCCCACAAGTGGAATTGCAGAGTTCATCCTTCTGGGAGGGCTTGTCTCACTGAGCACAGCGTCCTCAAGGGCCAGCCGTGTTGTCGCCTGCGTCCGAACTTCTTTCCTTTTCAGGACTGAAGCATATTGTGTGTTGTCAAAAGGCAAAGTCACCGCACAGTCCATTGTAGGCCTCATCGGTTTTTATGCTCGAGTCTCGAAGGGGCAACCTCCACCCTAGGAAGGGACTGAGTTCCCACGGGCAGCATGGGACGGGTAGTCTCCTACGGTGAGAACAGGGAACAGAACAACCAGAAAAGCTGATGCCAGCTCTCCTGTAAGGGCCACAGCAGAGGAGACGTCCTTTGGCTGACTCAGGTGGACTGAATCCCCCTTTTCAGGAAAATGGGTCCATTGAGATTCCTCGTCTTTGACTCCCAGAGACGCGGCTGTGGCTGCAGTGGCTCAACCGGGCTTGGTTGCTGGGTCAGTTTTGAATTCCTCTGCCCTGGCATCTGAGGACGTGGCTGTGGCTAGAGTGACACCATCCTGGGCTGGGCTGGCTGTCGGGTCTGTTGGGATCCCTCTGCTTCTCTGACATCGGAGGACGTGGCTGTGGGGCAGTGCCTCATCCCGGCTGGTTGCTGGGTCTGTTGGGCTCCCTCTGCTCTGGTGTCTGAGACCATGGCTGTGACTGGAGTGACTGGAGCTGGTTGCTAGCCCGGTGCAGAAGGTCAGTCCGAAACTGCAGCCCCCACAGTTTTGTTTAAGCAGCATGGGCCACAATGTGTGTCCACTCCACCCTCCCTGGACACTCAGGTGGCCCCACCTGCTGGCTGCTATGCTCCACGCTGCTGTGGCCCTGGGTGTGCCACGTTTCCCAGGCCCCTGTGCTCTGTTCCCTCAGGCGCACACCTGCCGGTGGATGGCGGGCCGGGTGTGTGACTGAGTTGAAGGTTCTGAGGAGCCTCCCCGTGTGCCCTGGTGGCTGGGCTGTTTTGGGTGCCCACGGCAGCAGGTGCAGGGCGCCAGCCTCCACGCACTCGCCCCCAGCGCTGGCTCCCGCTGCCGGGATGACAGCCGGCCTAGGGCGTGCTCCTCACCGTGGGGAGACTGCATGTCTGCAGTGACCAGGATGCCGAGCGTCTCTTCATGTGTGCATCTGCCACCCATGTATATTTTCTGGAAGTTTCTTTCCAGTCCTTTGCCCACGCGTAAAGTGCTTATTTGGTTGTGGCTAAGTTGTAGGCGTGCTCTAGGTATCCTGGACACTAAGCCCTCATCAGATGTGTGATCTGCATGTACGTTCTCCCATTCTGTGGCTTGTCCTTTTGCCCTGTGGACGTGTCCATGACGCGAGTTTGTATGCTTTCACCCTGTGCCTGTGGTTCTCTGTGGACGTGTCCTTGGCACGTTTGCATGCTTGTACCCTGTGCCTGTAGCTTCCTCTGCCTCCCCCACATAGCACAGAAGCTGACACACACACACACACACACACACACACACACACACACACACACGTCTGGGTCCCCACCCCTCACCAGAGGAGACAAGCCGGGGCCTCGTGTGCCTGCAGGCAGAGGAGGGAGGGCAGGGCAGAAGGGGTCCTGCAGCCCCAGGCGGCCTCCTCCAGTCCAGGGTCCGCCTCAAGGCCCTGTGGTCAGGTAGGAAGGGTGATGTGGCCACCCAGACACGCACATTCTCCCATGTTTGTCTGTGGTATGAGGGGACCATGCAGAGGACCCACAATATGAACAGGAGAGGTGGGGAGCTTGGGTGGCCTTGGGGAGACCCGGAGGCACAGCTGGGGCTGCGGCCACCACGAGGTCCTCACGGGCTGTCAGCCTCCTCTGGGACGTTAACGCCTTTATCGAGAAAAGTCTGATGCCCAGGGAGCCGGTGTCTCCAAGCCAGTGACACCATCAAACATTAAGCTGAAGAAAGAGAAACCAGGCGTGGGTTCTGGCAACTTCTCTCAAGGTCAAGTTAAAGATCACCCAGTCGGGGAATCTCCAAGGGCAAAGGGACAAAGCCAATCTTGTACTGCTCCATGGGTAGCTGCAAGCAGCTCACAGGTTAACACGGGCCAACCCATGAAATATTGACCAGAGAGAAACTGGAGCCAACACAGGCCGGGGCCTGCAGACACTGGAGTGGCCTCTGCTCGACCGCACAACCTGCCTTTCTGGGCTGCCAGGAGGGAGTGCCCACGCAGACGCCACGGCCCGCTTTCCTGAGAAGCGCGCCCACGCAGCCCAGGAAGTGGGGCTTTCCTGAGACTGTCCTTGAGCAGAAGCCTGTGACCCGCACAGAGGACAAATTCAACGTGGGAACCGCGTGTGCCAAGTGCCGACGCGTGGAGAGCGGCTGCCCCTGGGGGCCGCGGATGGCAGGGCCCAGAGGCCTGGGCGGAGAAGGGGGGGCCACAGCTTCACTTCTGGTGCCAGCATGGGTGGGGTCCAAGGTCGCCTCTCAGGGTCACCCTGTTCACATCCCAGGTCTCCCAACCCCAGGAAGTCACCGCCCCTGCAGAGGCCTCTCTGTGGGCTTGTCCTTCTGTAGAGCAGTTTTCAAGGATCAGGAGACTGGTACCTCACCCCCCTTCAGGCAGCAAAACCCAGAACCCACGCCACAGACACCTAGAGGCACAGATGCCCCCCAACACACATGAAACACGAGTAACAGACACACACAGGAATAACACACATACAACAGACACAGACACACATGAGTAACACAATACACAGACATGCATGGATAACACACATGTACATAACAGACACACACAACACACAAACGCATGTCCATAACATACACATATGACAGACACACAGTACACACACAGACACACATGAGTACTTACACACAACACAAACCAATAACAGATGCATACACAATACACACAGGCACACATGTAGACACACATGACACTTGCATGGATAAACAGATTCACATACAACACACACACACACACACACACACACACACACACACACACACACACACACATACACTAAGAAGTCCCAGCCTGGCCTCGGCCACGCGTGTGATGGAGGGGCCTTCTCAGGTCTCCCCAAGAGAGATGTGGGTGTGTCGCTGGCCAGGGTTGTCTCTGATCTGGTCAGCACACACGAGGAGTCTTCCCTCAGCCTCACCAGCGGGCACCATGAGCTGGAGGCGGGACACCAGGCCTGCAGGTGTAATTAGACAGTCCAGGCACCACCAGCCACAACAGCAACGGTTTAGAGGAAACAAAAGGGCCAATCTTCTACTCGGGGACTGAAAGCGGTCTTTGTCCAAGTGCAGGCAAAACCACCAGGAAGCCCACAGCCCAAATGTGGGGAGGGTCCCTGAGTCCCTGGCTGCTACCGCCTCCCCCAGAGGCGTGGCAGGGGGCGTAAGCCTCTACCCTGTCTGTGGCCTCCAGCCAGCTGGGCACTTCCCACCCCCCCATCTTCTGGCAGCCTCCGGCACCAGGCTCTCCATGCAGGCTGAGACCAGCTCTCTGTCCTCGCCCCTCCGGGCTGGGCATCTGAATGACACACTCATGTCCGGAGAGCAGGATCTGGGACCCCCTCAAAACCACCCCACAAAGCAAACTGCACCTGGACTCTCACTAGCACCCCTTAATCTGGGAAGAGGGGAGGACTTGTGGTACAGCTGCTGTCACCTTCCAGATCCTTCCAAACCATTTTTGGTTTTCCAGCCCATTGCCTCATGGCAAGACCTCTCCTGTAGGGCCTGGGACATCCATGATGGATGTCACCATTATCATCCCAGCCCTGTGACTCAGCCTCCCTCCCTGCACCCGCAGGAGACACGGCCGTGTCCAGGGAGCAGGTGGGCACACGAGCGATGGGCCCAACACAGACCCGCCAGCACCTTGACTTCGGTTGTAGAAGCTCCCAGTCACACAGTCGGGGCCTCAAGTCACACCCCCTCAAGAAGGGCAACAGAGCTCTGTGAAAGTACACAGTCATGACTCCCGTGTGCCTGAGGGCTTCCTAGGTGGAGAGAGGAAAATGCAGACCATGCAACACCAAGGATGTGCCATACCTGGCATGTTGACAACCTGTGGCAGAGAGAAGCCCACCCATGAGGTGGGGGACCCCCACAGAGAAGAGAAGCACTCACACAGAGACCCACCCATGGAGAAGGTTGTTCCACCTGTGGAGGGGGGAGCCCCACCCATGGGGGAGGGAGACACAGACACACCCTATCCCAGCAGCGCCAGGTCCGAGGAGCCAGGCAGGCTGGATTCCGCCAGTGAACTGGGCCTGTGGGAGGCAGCGGCCTGGAGGACGGGGCAGCATCAGGGCCTGCAGCCGGAGACTAGAGGCCCCTCAAGGAGCAGGTAGCTCCTCTTGGCCCCAGGTCTGCCAGCACAAGGTCAGCTCAGGACACAGGTCTCACCCAGCTTGCTTCCTGGCCAGGGCCCAAGGCAACCAATAAAATCGTCGTTTGCTTTCTTAAACTTAGTTTACATTGTCTTGATAGATGGAATAGTAGGTCATTGGTTCCCACGTTGCTGAGTGACACAAAGTCCCTCTGTTGATCCCTGGCTGGAGCCTCAGACCTGCAAACCCAGCAAGGCTAGACTCAACCGTCTCTGGAGCTGGCCAGGCTGCCTCAGGGCCAGGGTCTCCACACCCTCAGGGAGGGAAGGACAGGCCCAGCCCTGCCGGGGTCCTCCAGCCTTGAGGGTGACCAAGGGCCAAAGGTGAGGGAAGAACTCAGGGAGGGAAGGAAGGGGGAAGGGTGGGAGGGAGAAGAGAGAGGAGGGAGGGAGGGAAGGGGAGGAAGGAGGGGAGGAGGGAGCAAAAGAAGGAGAGGAGGGAGGGAGAGAGGGACAGGAGGAGGGAGGGAGACAGCTGGCCTTGCCCTGGGCCTTGGAGCCAATGCTCAGAGCACCTGCCCAGGAGGCAAGGTGGGGTGGTGGTGTGGAGCTCTAGGCTTGGACAGAGTCCCTTGGCCTCTGCAGCCCTGTCTCCCACTGCTTCCCTAGGACCCCGGGGTGATGCGCTCCCTCCAGGTCAGCATGGGGGTAGAAACACTGAGAGCCCCTGCAGGGCAGAAGGAGGTAGTGTCCTGGGTCTGACCCTCCCTGGGGCCACTGGAAGGGCAGAGGTCACCTGGGCTTGTCCCTCCCTGGGGCCACTGAAAGGAAGGTGGTGGCCTGGTTCTGTCCCGCCCTAGGGCCTCCAGAAGGAGGGTGGCAGCCTGTGTCTGTCCCTCCCTGGGGCCACTGGAAGGACAGTGGTAGCCTGGACCTGTCCCTCCCTGGGGCTCCAGAAGGATGGTGGTGGCCTGGACCTGCCCTCCCCAGCCACTGGAAGGACAGTGGCAGCCTGGACCTGTCCCTCCCTGGGCCTCTGAAAGGATGGTGATGGCCTGGTCCTGTCCCTCCCTGGGGCCATTAGAAGGAAGGTGCAGCCTGGGCTTGTCCCTCCTGGGCCCTCTGGCCGGTGCACAGGCCTGCGTGCTGGGCATGAGGGCGAGATGCAGAGGCATCCCAGGAGGGGGAAGGGGGTGCAGGGGGACCCGCAGGTTTGGCCTGACCTGGCACCCACCCTGCCTGGGGTGCCAGGACTCTGGAAAGGGTCCAGTTCATGCCACAGTTGCCACCCACTGGGAAGTTCTCATGGACTGCAGACCTCTCAGTTGGGTTCCTGCTCCAACTCACACCAGCCAAGACTTGAGTTGCCTCCTGGCCTGCTGGCTCCACACAGAACACGGAAGCAACATGTGCCTCGCACACACCAACTCCATTGCACTGCATCGCCTGCGCACAGCACCCGCCCACAAAACATACCACGCCTACTCCCGGCAGCAGGAGGGGTATCCCCTTCTATGGAGACCCCTGCCCAAGTGCCAGATGCATAGGCACTGTCCAGAAGCCCAAGAAAATGGGTCCAGGGCCAGGAGCACAGAGAACAGGACCAGCCATCACCAGGACAAGTGTCCCACCCAGCCTGTCCCCAACATGCCTATTGCACCTGACCCAGACACAGCGCCTACCACACAACTGTACCAGCAGAGCTGTCCTGGAGAACTGTTGCCTGCAACACACACACTCATACAGACACACACACAATGTACAAGACACACAGAACACGCACAGACACACGTGACACACACATACACACACACTAGACATGCAACACATGCTACACACATAGACACACCTGGTACACACACATACACACACACTAGACATGCAACACATGCTACATACATAGACACACCTGGTACACACAACACACATAGCTACACACATGCCATATACCACACAGAGACACACATGACACACCACACATACCACACATGACATGCATAGACACACATGACACACTGCAATAGACATACACACCACACATGACACACATAGACACAAACACACAGATACACACAACAGAGAGACATGCATGACACATGGCACACACTTAGACACACACATTCTGCATAACACCTATGACACACATAGACACACACGGCACAAAACACACAGGCACTCATATAGATCACACATGCACCACACATACCACATGCTACACAGAGACATACAAGTGTACACACCACACTCACACACATACCACATAGCATACACACATGGACACACAGACATACACAACACACATGCAGGGCACACCCCGCCTCACACCCCACTCCCTGGAGAGCTAGGTTCCACCTAGCTCTGGTCTCGTGGCCATGCTCCGGGCTCCCCAACACGTCCTGTGGAGGAGACCCCCCAGCCACTCCTCCCAGGCTTAGCTCAGAGCCACCTCCCGCACCTGTGGTCTCCACAAGGCATGCACACATGTCGCGAACACACAGGCAAAACGGACACGCGTGGCCCACATGCCTGCCTTGGGTCTCACAGGGCCAGTCTGGTCCCAGTTAACCCCCGGCAGGGATGCCAGGCACCCCCTGAGCCACAGGCTGCTCTGACCCCAGCAGCTGGCCATGGGGGTCCTGCCAGGGATGGCCAAGGTCCCATGGGCTTGCCAGCCAGGCACGTTTGTCCTCCACGGCCTGAGCCCTGGGCCAGGCTGGGTGGCCTCTGGGCAGGCGCAGGCTGGTCAGCACGTGCCCCGTGGTCAGAAGGGGACACCCTGCAGCTCCTCTGGACACCAGGCTTCCCTCCTCCCAGGAGCTCACCGGGGTCACCCCACTTGGGGCTGCGGGTGTCCATGGCGAGAGGAGCCTAGTGGGCAGTGAGTGGTCAGGAGGGCACCGTGTTATGGCCCCTGCAGGGACAAGTCACAGGTCACCGAGGGCCACACTCCTCAGCCCTTCATCCCAGAGACCTTGAGACTCAAGGGACGCCTGCCCAGAAGTGAGACGACCACAGGCAGCTGGTGGCCACTGGGGAGGAGGATGCAGCCTGGACGACTGTCCAGAATCAGCCCCACGAGGCCTCACGGTCCCGTGGTGGTGACAGGAGCCCTGACTCCTTCGGCAGGAGTCGCCGCAGCCCTGGGGCCTGGCCTGGGCTCTGCACTCCAGGACAGGGAGGTCGAGACGCTCTGGGGGGCCGACACCGCGCGTCTCCACAGCGGCCCCAGCCCCACTCAGCGGCCACGTCCAGCTCCGGGACGCGGGGGACAGAGACGCTGCGGGGAGGCAGGGCTCGGCTCGGCCGGGGCCCGCAGGGACTG
>NW_007064601.1:10653-23401 GCF_000164805.1 Carlito syrichta | reverse complement strand
TGGCGGGCGCGGGAGCGGGGGCGGGGCGCCCGGGAGGGGCGCGGGGCCGCCCGTCGCCTTGGTCCTGCCTGCGGGGAGATGGACCTTAGGCCCGCTGGTGGCCTTGGAGACGACCCCTCCAGGAATTCCTCCCAGGTGACCGGGTCAGGGCGCTCTGCCAGGGCCTGCGGGAGGAAGGGGCCTTGATCTGGGCCCGGGAGGGGACAGGACCCGTCCAGAGCGGCTTGGTGGGCCTGCGGTTCACTGGCAAAGCCCATTGAGGCCCAAAGGTTGGGGAAGGAGGGTGGAGGCCTCGCCGGCCTTTGGGTGGGGGAGAGGGTCACCCTGGCCAGTGCCCTCCCCTTTTCCCCAACTCCACTCTCTTGGCCAGTGTGGTTCAGCTGTGGGGGCAGATGGCTCCTCCAGGGACGCCCTGTGGGAAAGTCCTGGGAGTGGTGGGGCACCAGGAGGAAGGACACTGGATGGGAGGAGAGAGACACAGGTAGAGACAGGATGCTGGACGTGGGGGCTGCCCCCCCCCCGCACTCCTGTTCTTCAGTCTGAGTTCCTCTCTGTAATGATGGTGGCATGCACACCACACGTGCAATGTCAGCCTGTCTATACCTGTCTACACCCACCCCCACCTGCCCACACCTTCTTGGACTCCTCTCAGGTTTGTTCAGGCAGGGGTCATAGCTGGAGGGGGCTCTCAGCAGATCCCCCCACCTGGGAACAGCAGTCTTGCCCCCCATCTTTTGGTATTTTCTCTTTTTTTGAGTTGGAGTCTCACTCTGTTGCCCAGGCTTTAGGGCAGTGGCATGCTTGTGGCCATTGTAGCCTTGACCTGTTGGGCTCAGGAAATCCTTCCACCGTAGCCTTCCAAGTAGCTGGGACTACAGGTGTGTGCCACCACACCTGGCTAGTTTTTTGATTTATTGTAGAGATGAGGTCTCTCCAAGCTGCCCAGGCTGGTCTCAAACCCGTGAGTTCAGGCAATCCTCTCACCTTGGCCTCCCAAAGTGTTGGGATTATAGGTGTGAGCCACCGCTCCCAGCCTCTTTCAGTATTTTCTAGGCCATTCTTGGGCATTGATTTTTTTTGCAAGATGAACTTCTTGAGTCATTTTTGAAAACTTCCCTCCAATGCATTTCAGTGTTGGCTGAAAAGCCACTGAACGTTTAAACATGCTTGCTGAGCACTGGCACCTCTCCCCAGCTCCCTCTGTATCTTTCTGCTGAGTTTCTCTGTGTTTAGTTTAGTCACATCTCTGTGGCCACTGTCATGACTCTTATGATGCTGTTGACACAGAAGCAGGCAGGACGCAGAGGGCTTCTGTGTCTCCCCTGCAGCCTTCCACCTCATGGACTCTCAGTCCTGGAATTCCAAGGTGTTTTCAGCTCAGTGTCTTGCATCTTGCCAGGGATTCTTGAGCCTGCAGCAGCATCTTGCTTTCTCATTTTTGCCTCTTCTGATTGCTCTTCGCCACTCTGTTCTTGGCTTAGACTTTCCTAGAGTGTCCAACCCTGTGTTTGCTGTGGAGCTGCCATCTGGCCTGACCTGGCCTGGCCTTGGGTCGATCCCAGTGGCCCCAGTGAAGTTCTGCACTGGCCCGACTCGGGGGGAGGAGCGTGCTGTGCTCCAAGAGGTAGGAGGGCAGTGGGCACTGCCCCCAAGACCTGGAGTGCTTGGGAGGATGAGACTGAGGAGGGTCCTCGATGTCCCCCCCAACCCTGGGCGCTCAGGTGGGCAAGACTGAGGAGGGCCCTGGACACTGCCCCTAATACCTGGGATCCTTGGATAGGCGGGACTGAAGAGGGCCCTGGATACTGCCCCCGAAAACTTGGGGTGCTCGGGTGGGTGACTGAGGAGGGCCCTGGATGTCCTCCAAGACTTGGGGTCCTTGGGTGGGTGGGACTGAGGAGGGCCTGGTCGCCTCCCTAAGACCTGGGGCGCTCCGGGGGGGAGACTGAGGAGGGGGTCTTTGGTCTTGCCTCAGCCTTCTCTTTCCTCTGTCCAGGGCCTGCCAGGCGAGGGTTCTGGGACTTCTGCCCTGAGCATGGCAAGTCCATCTGCTGGTTGCATTACAGACCTTGCCCCCCCAACCTTGCTGCCAAGCCTCGAGAAGATGGACGTCCCTGGATTACGTCCTGACAGGCGTGGGTTTCCAAGGAAAGCCTCTGGGAGTCAGCAGAGGGATGAGTGGAGACAGAGAAGAGAGAAAGAGAGGGAAAGACACAGACGCAGGGAGAGGTAGAAATGTAGGGAGAGACAGAAAGCGAGAGACAGAGACACAGGGAGAGACAGAGACACAGGGAGAGAAGGAGAGAGACAGAAATGCAGGGAGAGACAGAAACGCAGGGAGAGACAGAGGGAGAGAGACAGAGACACAGGGAGAGATGGAGAGAGACAGAGGGAGAGACAGATGCAGGGAAAAATAGAAACGCAGGGAGAGACAGAGGGAGAGAGACAGAATGCAGGGAGAGACAGAGAGGGAGAGGAAAAGAGATGGAGAGACAGAGGGAGAGAGAGAAAGCGATGGAGACAGAGACGGAGAGGCAGAGAGAGGGAGGACACGGGAGGGGACACCATTGGCCCCTCCTTCCCACTGTTTTCTGAATCGCACATTGGCTCGCAGGACGCCTGCCTCTCCCTGTTCTGCGCCAGGCCCTGGTGGGGCCGTGGGACCTTCGGGGCCTTCAAGGGGATGGACTGGAGGAGGTGGGGGGCCGGCAGATGCCTGGGGCAGGGACACTGCCTCCACTCCCTTACCCCATGCCCAGAGAATCCCGGCTGTGATCCCCCCAGGGGCCTGTAGCACCCAGGCCTGTTGCTGCGGAGGCTCCAGCGCAGACCCCAGCAGCGACAGCAGCAAGAGGACACAGTGACAGGCTGGCCTGCGCAGCTGCCCCAAGACAATCAGCTCTGCGTTGGTTAAGGTGGGGAGAGCCGCCTCTCCTGGGCAGCACCCCTGCTACCTCCTGCCTCCCCCACCCCCAGCCCTCTCAGCCCAGGAGTGGACCCGGTGGTGGACTCAGGGCCACTAGCCAACACTCGTGTGGTTCAAGGAGTTACATTGTAACTGATAACCATGGACTGTTAGTTAAAATGTATCATGCTGGCTCATAAGTGTAACAATGTGGTGCTCAGAGGCAAGACATGGATCCTAAGAACTGGTATCGGGAACTGTCTGTACTTTCCACTGAATTTTTCTTTCTTTTCTTTTCTTTTTTGAGTCGAAGTCTTACTCTGTCACCCAGACTGGAGTACAGTGGTGTGCTCACTTGACCTGCTGGACTCAGCCTTGACCTGCTGGACTCAGCCTTGACCTGCTGGACTCAGGTGATCCTCCTGCCTCAGCCCTCCAAGTACAGGCATGGGTCACCACACCCAGCTAATTTTTACAACTTATTTTAGATATGAGATCTCACCAAGTTGCCCAGGCTGGTCTGGAACCCTTGGACTTAGGCAATCCTCTTACCTCCGCCTCCCGAAGTGCGGGGATGACAGGCTCATGCACAGCTGAATTTTTCTGTAATCCTAAAACTGCTCTGGAAAATAAACCCTATCCGTTTCTAAAAGCTCTTTAATGGAAACACTGTGCATTCTATGAGACACTGGAGTGAGCCAGGTGGGTCATGGTTCCTGAAAGATCGTGTCTTGCTCAGTGGCTTCTCGGGCTCCCTGGCAGACGTGAGGCCTTGGTCATCCAAGGAAAGCAGTGATCACGGTCAAGGAGGAGAGGACCGAGGACTGGAGGCCTCATACCCATCCCAGGGAAGGCTTTGTCTACCAGGTCCACCATCAGCCAGAGGTGGGTTCTCCCCCAGTCGAGTCCAGGGCCTGTCAAGCCATCCCCTGCATCCCCGGGGAACTTAGGAGGACCAAGGGCCTGGCCAGCCACAGGCAGGGAAGATGTGTGAAGGCCTCCGACACCTGGGACCGCGGGGGTTTCACCATGCAGCCCCTGCCATGCCTGTGGCCTTCCCAGCCCTGGACGCCAAGAAAGGGACAGCTCACCTGTCTTCTCAGGAGGTTCCGGACATCCTGTGGGGTCCTGGCAGAACTCTGGGGGAGGCTCCTTTGGGGACGTCTCATGAGAAGGAGGATGGCGAGCCTGTGTAAGCTGTCAGGCCTGACAGTAGTGTCTCGTGCCCCCTGGAGCTGAGCCGTTGTTGCCTAAGGCCACTTGCTTCAGGCTCTAACTGCTGCCAAGCTGCCTCCCTGCACCCTGGGCCCAACACCCAGCGGCGCCCAGCCGATCGCCAACTGCTCTAAGCCTGGGGGCCCGCCCAGTGAATGGCCTCTGTGGCCACCCTGATAAGTTCATTTTCTTTTCCAACTCAAGCATCACCTTTGACCTCCAGGCTCGCCCCAAGTGTGTCCCAGCTCAGCCCTTTCCCTTCCCCTTGAATAAGCTCTCTAAACTCATATCCGGCCTTCCTGATTGTTCAAGCTGATGCTGGCAGCGTGAGTGAAGGCCCTTGGGGGTGCTGGGGCTGGTCCGCGGCCACAGAGCCACTCAGGCCAGCGTCATCACTCTTCCTTCGCTCTGTGGCTGGAGGGAAGGCTTCCATCCTGTCTGTCCCATCCTGGCTCACCATGGCATTTGGATTCTTGTTCAGCAAAATGTCCTCTGTCACCAGGTGCCCAGCTGGCTGACCCTTGGAGGAGGGGGGTTCTGGGCTCTAAGAAGGGTCTGGGACCTCGGAGGAAGCGAGACAGGTGAGGGCTTTGGGCCCTTGGAGGAGGAGAGATGGGGGGTCTGGGCTTTTGAAGGAGGAGAGATGGGGGAGGTTCTGGGCCCTTGAAGGAAGAGAGACAGGGAGTTCTAGGCCCTTGGCGGAGGAGAGATGAGAGAGGCCTCTGGGCCCTGGAGGAAGAGAGATGGGAGGCTCTGGGCCCCCAGGGGAGGAGATACCCAAGGCCCCCTGCCTCCTGACTTGAGCAAGGATCGTGGTGGCTTTGGAGTGATGTGTCATGCAGTGGTAGTGGCTCAGTGGCTGATGGATACACTTGTTCTGTCCCCCACACATCAGGCAAATTCTCTCAAAGCCTCCCTGGGTCTCAGTGGGGACAACGGAGCCGTTTCCATGGGACTGGCCTGGGGATGGCTGACTCAGTACAGGGGAATGATTTGCAAACGCCCGCTACAGGCAGCCTGTCACGGATTCCAGAGACAACTGCAGGGCTGGCTGAGGTTTCCTGGCGCCATCACCATGCACCTGTTCCTCGGGCCGGGGCCTGCTGGGCGTGGGCCCCATGCCGTCTGTGCAGCTGGTCCCACCTCTTTCCAGGCTCTGTGGTTTGGAGGTAATAGGTCTCCTTTGTTCCTCCAGGCTGCCGGGGCACCCAGGTGTCCTCTGCGGCTGTCCCCCAGCCCTGGCACACCCCGAAAGTCCCCCTGGCTGTCTGTACTTTGTTTGCAGAAGCCGCCACCTCACCTGGCTGGAAATGCTGCACTCAGCTTTCTCTATCATGGGTTTGTCCACACCTCACCCCTTGCTGGTGGTTCAAGGACATCTGGAGGATGCCTGGCTGGTGTGCTGGGGAAACAGAGTTGTCCTGGGGAAAGGACATGCCCCTGCTGGGGCCATCTCCATCTCCCTCTGCACTACCCCCTCCTCAGCAGGCGTGGGGCCATCCCTACACTGGCTGGCAGGTCACCAACAGGATTGGATGGAAGAATCCATCCAGATGACAGAAGCCACATCTATCTCTGCCTGTCACGCTTGTGTCCTGACCACACGAGCCTCTGGATGGTGGGATTCCTGCCCAGGCCCTCGGGGTGGAGGGTGGGCGTGTCCTCCCGGGGGGACCTGAGCTATGGTGTCTAGGTGGGCTGTGTTGGGATTGTGCAGGGTGGTGACCACCATGGGGTTGGACCTGGACATTCCAGGGCTGTGGCTGCCCCTGAGTGGAGCTGAGCAGATCGCCTGGATTCCTTGCCCAGCCTCACCAGGGAACTCCAGAAATGCAACATCCAACCACAGGGTGAGGGGCTGTCCGGGGACTGTGACCAGGGGTGCCAGACCCACCAAACTCGACACAGGTCCCGCCTGTTGCTCTCAAGGGAGGAAGCTAGGCTTTCAACTGGACAGAGGAGGCCATGCTTCTTCCCTCTGAGCCCCCTGCCAGGTAGACTCCTTGTCATTGTCATTTGCATCCCTGAAGATGCACCTGGCACTGAGGGAGCAGTTGAGGGCCTCAGCTACAGGAAGGCGCCTTCCTGTGCAGCCTGGTGAGGTGGGCACAGGGACACCACCACTTTACAGAAGAGCAAACGGAGGTGCACAGGGGTGGATCGCCTCAAAAGGAGGGGAGGAACTGGGGTCTGAGCCCACAAGGGTCACCCACGAGGCAGCCAGGGTGCACCAGTGCTTCCACAGGTCTTGGTCACCTCCTGTCAACGTATGTTCCATGTGGACCCTCCCTGGGGGATGTGGGCCAGTGCTGCCTCCCACCAGGGACTCCCTGGGGGCAGGTGGGTTTAAACCTGCCTTGGATTCCCATCCTGGCTGTCACAGTTTAGCCACGGGCTGCAGGCCTGGTATTGGGGTGAGGGTTGGGGGAAGGCAATGTTTCTGGGGACATTTTCTGCAGAGTCAGAGGAGTCTGGACAGGGTGTGTCTCCCCTGGGGCCTGGCTACTGGTCCTTCTATTGGGTGCCCTGTAGTCGGGCAGTAGGAGGTCCAGTTCCCACCCAGCCTTGATCACCAGCTGTGCCCGGTGTTGTTTTTTTTTTTGAGTTGGAGTCTCCCTCTGTCACCCAGACTGGAGTGCAGTGGCCGCTCCCGGCCACCGCAGCCTCGACCTGCTGGGTTCTGGCGATCCTTCCGCCTTCCGCCTGGGCTTGCAGAAACACCCAGTGCCCAGTGCCACAGACCCACAGGGATGTCCAGAGCAGCCTGCCTGACTCTGGCTGCAAAGTCGGTCTTGGGGAGTCCCAGAGTTGGTGCTCAGATACCCTGGGACACCCACCCTGCCTCTCTGGCCCACAGCTGCAGAGTACACCAAGGTCACGGGTCAGCTGTGCCTGGCCTCTCCTTGCAGGAGGCCTGTCCCACTTACATTCCGCTACATGGAAACTCGGCCACCTGAGCTTCGCCGTGATGCACAGGTGACCTGATCCCTGGGGCGCTGTGGGCCCTCCTCCCCTCCAAGGTTGGGTTTCCTGCTGTCTTGGCTCCAGTCTGGGGTGCTGGGGACTCCGGCCTCCCACCAACCTGAGAGCCATCCAAGGCTTGGGGCACATACAGGGCCTGTGGTCCCTGAGCCGCAGACCCCCGTCAGCCTGCCTCCCTGGGGGAAACCTGGCCCTGACACTGGGGAGGCCGAGGCCACCAGAAGGCCCTGCATGGGAAGTGGCAGTTCCGGGGGTTGGTGGGACAGGTGGAACTGCTCACTGATTACCCAAGCCCAGCCTGGTGTGCCTGGAGACCCAGCCCAGGACACACCAGCCCTCTCACATGTGGACCCCACACACACAATGGGGGGAGGCAGCACAGGAGGGAGGTGCCAGAACCAAGGGACAGGCCAGGACAGGGGCTCCAGGCCCTGACAACCAGACCCCCAGGGACCAGAAACAGGGTTCCTGCTCCCCTTCTCACAAGGTGGATATGCCTACACACAGGTATGCACACAGTCACACAGATACAGCAGACACACACACAGATATACACTCAGTCACATATAGACACACACAGGTATATACGCAGTCACACACAGATATGCCAGACACACACAGAGGCACTCACTGGAGACACTCACATTCAGAGGTCCACTCAGTGCAGACACCACCGTACAGCCTTCAACTACCCCACCTGTAGGACCCCAGCACCTCCTCCAGGCACCCGCCCTGATTGGAGTGTCACTCTCTTGGGACTCCCTGAAATGAGTGCAGCCAAACATCCTGGTGCCCCTACTGGCTCTGGACCACCCTGTGCAGGCCTAGGAAGACCCATGAGGAGATCCTGCCTCAGAACATGCTCTGATGCCCGCAGGAGAATGTGCGGGGCCACTCCAGAGACCCAGTTCCTGCCTTAGTGAGAGGAGGTGCAGCGGACAGGGAATTTCCGTGATTAGATAACTTGACATCCCTATGAGAGGCCCACATGGGCTGAGGTGGCACAGGCTCTCGAGGAAGTGTCTGGGCAAACACCGCAGCCTGTATTCCATGCCCTTCCAAGACACGCACAGAGCCTGAGCGAGGAGGGGGAGATCAGGCCCTGGGGATCTGGGAATGACAGGAGCTGCTGTCCATGAGCCATCCACCCATCTACCCTTTCACCCACCTACCCACCACCCATCTGCCCAATCATCCATCCATTCATCTACCCATCCACCCACCCATTTTTTTTGAGTTGGAGTCTCACTCTATCGCTCAGACTGGAGTGCAGTGTCTGCTCCCGGCCACCACAGCCTCAACCTGCTGGGCTCTGGCGATCCTTCCGCCTCAGCCTTCCAAGTAGCTGGAACTACAGGCATGTGCTACCACACCTGGTTATTTTTTTATTTATTGTGGAGATGAGGTGTCGCCAAGTTGCCCAAGTGGGTCTCGAATCCACTTACCTCAGCCTCCCAAAGCATGGGATTACAGGCTGAGCCACTGAGCCCGGCTTACCCACCCATTTATCCATCCACCCATCCACCCATCCATTCATCCATCCACCCACCCATTCACCTATCCACCCATCTACCACTCACCCATTCACTCATCTACTCACCCATTAATTCATCCACCAACCTATTCATCCCTCCATCCATCTGTATATCCACCCATCTACTCATCCACCCCCCACCCATCCAAACATCCATCCATCTACCTACCTACCCACCCTCTCAACCACTCATCTATATAACCATTCATTTATCTGTCTGCCCATCCATCCATCCATCCATCCATCCATCCATCCATCCATCCATCCATCCACCCAACCATTCATCTATCTACCCATTCACCCTTCTGTCTACCCATCCATGGATCCATCAACTACCCACCCATCCATCCATCCATCCATCCACCCACCCACCTATCCATCCATTCACCCATCTATCCATCCATCCACTCATCCACTTATCTCTCCACCCATTCACTGATACATGTATCCATTCATCCACACACCCTCCCATTCACCCATTTAACCACCCACCCAGCCACCCATCCATCCATCTACCCTCCCATCCACTCATCCATCATCCATCATCCATCCATCCTCTGTCCACCTATCCATTCATTCATCATCTAGCCATCCAGCTACCCATCCTTGAATCCACCCATCCATCCATGTATTCATCCCTCCTCCCACCCATCCATTTAACTACCCATCCCCATCCATCCATGCACCCATCCATCCACCCACCCACCCTCCTATCCACTTATCCATCTACTCATTCATCTGCCTATTCCTCCACTCATTCATCTGTCCATCCACTCATCCATCCATCCATCCTTACATCCACTCACCCGTCTACTAATCAATCCATCCATTTATCCACCCACCCACTGATCACATTCATCCATCCACACACTCTCTCATCCATCCATCTAACCACCCATTCATCCACCCACCCATCCATCCGCTCATCCGTCCATCTATCCATTCACCCATCACCTATTGATCCACCTATACGTCTATCTATGCATCCACTCACCCACCCCTGTATTCATTTATCCTCCCACCCATTCATCCATCCATCCATCCACCTGTGCATCCACTCATCCGTCCATCTGCCCATCCACATCCATTCATCCACCCACCCACTCATACATACACACCTACATCCATTCATCTCTCTACTGATCAATGCATCCAATCATCCTTCTATCCATCCATCCACCCACCCATCCATCCATCCACCCACCCACTCACTCATATACCTATCCACCCACCTACCCATCCACTCATCCAAACATTCACCCATCCACTCACCCACCCATCCACCCATCCAACCATTTGTCTCTCTACCCATTCACCTCTCCATCTATCCACCTCTCCACCTGCCTGTCCATCCATCCATCCACCCACCCATCTACCTAGCAATCTATCCACCCACCTCCACCCACTCATCCATCTATCCATCCACCTATACATCTACTCATTTATCCACCATCTCACCCATCTGTCCATCCACCCACCTACCCATCCACTCATCCAAACTTCCACCCATCCACCCATCTACCCACCCAGCCATTTATCTCTCTACTTCCATCCATCCATTAATTGATCCATCCATCCATCCATCCATCCACCCACACCTCCACCCACCCACCCATCCATCCATCCACCTACCCATCCACTTGTCCATTCGTCTATCCTCCATCCATCCATCCATCCATCCATCCATCCATCCATCCCTCCATTCATCCGCCCACCCATCTGTCTGCCCATCCATCATCCATCAACCTATCAATCCATCTACTTATCCATTCATCCATCTATCCATCCATCATCCATCCATCCATTCATCCATCCATCCATTCATCTATTCATCCACCCATAATACAAGGACATGGAAGTAACAAGAAGCCCCATGTGGCTCTTTTGAGACTTGTACTATCAGGAGGGAAAGAAAAAGAGGAAGGGGATCAGGCAGAGAATCCTCCCCACCCCCCGGGCTTCAGTCATCAGGAAAGAAATGACTCGACTAGTGGAGAGAAGCGCAGAATGGTGTATCCTGCTTTCAACTTCCTGGCCACGCCTCCCCACCTGGGCACCTCAGCCTATGTGGCCTTCTTTTTGTCTTCTTGTTATTTTCAAAGTGTGTGTCTATCACTTACAGACCAGATGGTGGTGATGGTGACAATAACTGAAATAACTTCCTTGGCCAGGTGCCTCCTTCTTTTTCTACTAAAGCTGCCTTTGCCCTAGAACCTTCTGTGGCTCCCTGTCACCATAGCTAAACCCCGTGTGTCCTTCAGGACTCTACATGACTCCTGCCCCATCCACACACGTGCTCAGTCTCACCCTCCCCCTACAAATGCCTACAAGTACCGTGCTCAGTAAACACTCACATCTGGGATGGGTACACCTGGCTACTCAGATGTTCTCAGGAAGGGTCAGGTGAGGCTGGATTGCAATTTATGTCAGACAGGTAACTTTCTATCAGAACATATCTCACACTTGGTGACAGAGAGCCACAGACAAACTGGGCTGAGCTACCCGCTCCTGCACAGATGACGGCCGCAGGTAGGTGGGCGGGGCTCTGTGTACACCTGTGTCACCCCCAAGACAAGCTGTAGATTCACTCACAGCCCTGGAAAGCCTCGGCCTGGCCTACCTGCCAGTCCCTCCCAACAGATAGCCGCTAGTGCATTCCTACTCAGTTGAGCCCCGTCTGCTCCCAAACTCCACACCCTTCTCTGTCCTGCCGTGTTATTGTCATGAAGTCGCTGCTGTGTTCTGAGCAAGCCCCGTGACGGAGGCACCACAGTGGGCTGGCCCATCTCCCAGTGACGACCTGTGTTGCTCCTAGTTGGTGCGGGGGATGGCACTTTCCCAAACCTCCATGCACAGGGTCTGTGTGGAGGCCGTGTTCACCTCGCTCTGGCAGAATCCTAGAGGGGATGGATGGGCGCAGAGTTGAACAATGCCTCATTTCTCAAGAAAATGCCAGCCCTCCTCCAAACAGTGGTTCCAATCTTGCTCTGGGGCCCCTTGCCCCAGTTTCATGAGGTCAGTTATTGTCTGTGTGACACAGGCCCTTCTGAGGAGCACAGATGTATTACAACTGACAGATGAGTAAACTGAGGCACGGAGCAGGGACAATCCACCTGGTTTCCGGCTGGTTGGTGGGGAGCCTAGTTCTGCTCACTCCTGTTGAGCATACTGTCAGACTGTTGGAGTCAGAGCTCTGACCCAGAGGCCTGGGTCTTCCCCAAAACACGTGGTTCTCAAGGTCAGAAGAACTCCAACATGTGACCCCATCACAGGACCCCACCGCACAACTCCCACAGAACAGCCACCAAGCCAGACTCAGCCACAGAGCCAGAACCCCATGTACACCCCTGAGAGCCAGGCCTGGCCACTCATGATCAGCAGTGGCGCTGACAGGACCAACAACAAGACAGTGGGACCCTGTGAGTTCAGGAGCACACAGAGCTCATCTAGATAGAGGTCATCTGAAACAGGGCTCACCTGGGGGCAGAGCCCACTTATGGGCAGAGCTCACCTGGGGGCAGGGCTTATCTGGGACAGGGCTCACCTGGGGCTGGGCTCACCTGGGGGCAGGGCTCACCTGGGGCAAGTCTCACCTGGGTAGAGCTCACCTAGGGCAGACCTCAACTAGGGGCAGAACTTCACTGGGGCAGGGCTCACTTGGGTAGAGCTCACTTGGGGGCAGAGATCATCTGAGTAGCACTCACCTGGAGCAGAGTTCACCTGGGTAGAGCTCACTCAGGGGCAGGGCTCACTTGGGTAGAGCTTACCTGGGGGCAGGGCTCACCTGGGTAGAGCTCACCTGGGTAGAGCTCAACTGGGACAGAGCTCAAATAGGTAGAGCTCACCTAGGGGCAGGGCTCACCTGGGGCAGGGCTCACCTGGGGCAGGACTTATCTGGGTCAGGGCTCACCTTGGGCAGGATTCACCTGGGTAGAGCTCACTGGGAGCAGAGCTTACCTGAGTAGAGCTCACTTGGGGTCAGGGCTCACCTGAGGGCAGTGCTTACCTGGGGCAGGACTTACCTGGGGTAGGGGTCACCTGGGGCAGGGCTCACCTGGGTAGAGCTCACCTGGCAGCAGAGCTCACCTGGGGAAGAGCTCAACTAGGTAGAG
>NW_007064601.1:7395-10578 GCF_000164805.1 Carlito syrichta | reverse complement strand
CCTGGGGGCAGAACTCACCTGGGTAGAGCTCACCTTGGGAAGAACTCATGGGGGCAGGGCTCACTAGGTGCTGGGGAGGTGAAGGGCCCTAAGTGGGGAAAGGAAGAGAGCATCAGGTAAACACTGGTGCCGCCCCCCAGATGTCCCTGTCCCCTCTCTGGGGACCTTGTGTGATCTAGGCAGGGCTGTAGCCAGCAAGAGGTCACTCTCCCTCCCTTCCCGCCTCTCCTCCCCTTCCGAGCCCTACTGCCCTGGGAGTCCCCCACTTCCCCAGAGTGTTTGCTGTGGCCTCCGACCTGAGTCCCCTTTGGGCACCTCCTCCTGGCTTTAAGAGCGTCTGAGGGACTGGCCACCAGCACCCACTGGCTCTATTTCTAGGGACCCCAGAGCCTTATGACACCTAATCAGGCCGGATCTGCAGGGGCAGAAGCTTCTGATGCCATGAGAACTTGAGGACTTGCTTTGGTCCAAGGGGACGTTTGCCACCTCAGAGCCCGGCAAGCAGCATGGGGAGCAGGAGCCCAGAGCCAGCGGCCACAGCGTGATCCTATGTGCAACAGAGGCCCGGCTTCCTCACAGTCCTGACGGCCACGAGAGCCCGGGGTGGAGGCCGTGAGCTCCAAGTGAGATGGTGCGTGTAGCTTCTCTCGAGGGCCCCAGCCCCCAGAGGGCACAAGGCACCCAACGAACACTGCGGGAACCAAGACCCCTGAGGCCTGAGCAGGCTTGGGATGCCTGGGGGCCACCAGGGCTGGAGGAAGATGGCTGGAGAGGCGGCATGAGGGGACAGCCTCAGAGTGGGAGCCCCGTGGGGGCGTGCGGAGCATGAACATGCTTCCCAGATGTCCTTGGTGGACAGCGAACCCGTGCTCACAGGCCTCGCATGTCCTGGTGTTTAAACTTAAGGGATCTGGCTCACATGTTGAGACGGAAACCCAGAGCCAAGATTGTGCATGTGTTCTGAAGAACGGTCTTGAGTTCATGTTCCCTTCTGTGTGTAGGGTTTTTTTCAGTTTAAGTTATTTGTTGAAACCATCTCCTGCCACTTGCCAGCATGCAAAGGGACGGAAGATTGGTACACTGGTCATCACGTGATGCAAGTGAAGAAGGTGGGCTTCAGGGTCGTACTCGTTTTCTGGTCCACAGGCCGAGGAGAGGCCCACACCACCGGTGGGCCCGTGCCTGGGTGGAAGGCCAGACACTCTTCACAGTCAGCTGGAAGTGAATTCACAGGAGGGCTATGGGCTAGAGTATGGTCATCATCCCCCCAGGGAAGGGGCTTGGTCCTGATGCAGAGGCGGGGGTGGGGGTGAGTTCAGGTCTTCTGTGCTCTCCGTGGGTGACTTTAGGAGCGCATTCTGTATGCTCACTCCCGTCCCAAGGAGCACGGTGAAGTCAGTCAGGGCCTTCCAAGGCGAGATGAGCCCTCCTCACTGTGGGCACCCCCCCACCCCCGTGGGAGGGACCGACCCAGCCTCCGAGAAGCCGAAACACAGCTGACATCCCCATTTTCCTCCTGGATCCTCCTACCTGTTTTTTTGGGGTTTTTTTTGAGTTGGAGTCTCACTCTGTCACCCAGACTGGAGTGCAGTGGCCTCCCGGTCACCACAGCCTCGACCTGCTGGGCTTCGGCGATCTTTCCACCTCAACCTTCCAAGTAGTTAAAATTACAGGCGTGCGCTACCACACCCGGCTAATTTTTTATTTGTTGTAGAAATGAGGTCTCGCCAAGTTGCCCAGGTGGGTCACGAACCCGCGGGCTCAGTCAATCCACTCACCTCAGCCTCCCAAACACAGGATTACAGGCTGAGCCACCAAGCCCGGCTCTATCTGTTTTTTTAATGGACTGTTTTAGAGCAATTCTGGGTTCGTCACAAAACCGAACAGGAGACAGAGCGCTCCCACAAGCCCCCCCGCCCCACAGGCTCCCCAGAGGGCCAGCCTGCCACTAGCCAAGACCCTGCACTGACCCGACACAGTCACGCAGAGTCCACGGTCTACATGAGAACTCACTCCCGGTGCCGGACACGCTGCGTACGGGTGTGGACAAATGTTGACTGACAGTGGCCTCTACAGAGTGTGTCCCCTGCCCTAAGGCCCCCTGAGCCCCTCCTAATCACCCCACCAGCCCCTGGTAGCCGTGACTCTTGCTACTGTGTCCACAACTTTGCACTTTCCAGAATGCCAGACTTGACTCCTGAGATGTGGCCTTTCCAGATGGGCTCCTTTCCTTCACTCAGTAATAAGCACTTACGGTTCCTCCGTGTCTCTCAAGACTCGATGACATATTTATTTTTAGGCTGAATAGGCCTTCCGCTGTCTGGAGGTTCACAGGTTATCCATTTACCTACTGACAGGCATCTTGGTTGCTTCCAGGTTTTGGCAATTGTGAACAAAGCCGCTATGAGCTTCTGTATGCAGGTTTCTGTGTGGACATGAGTTTTTATCTCCTTCGGGCAGTTACCAAGGAGCACAATGGCTGGTTTGTATGATAAGAGCGTGTGCAACCCAAACTGTCTTCCAAAGGGGCCGCAACATTTTTTTAAAAATTCCCACCAGCGATGCCTGAGCGTTCCTGTCACTCCATGTTCCCACCAGCACTTGGTGTTGTCCACGCTCTGGATTTTGGCCATTCTAGAAGTGTGTGGCGATGTCTCCATGTTGCTTTAACTTGCGGTTTCCTGAGGACTGGTGATGCGGTGCACCTCTGTGTGTGTTTATTTGCTGGCTGCATGTCTTCTTTGGTCAGGTGTCTGGTCAGGTCTTTTTCACATTGTTTTAAAAAGTCAGATTGTTTTCTTGTTGAGTTTCAATAGTTATTTGTTTATGTAGTTGTTGTTTTGTCTGCTTTTGTTTTTTGAGTCTGAGCCTCACTCTGTTACCCAAGCCGGAGTACAGTGGCACAATCCTGGCACACTGCAGCCTCGACCTCCTAGACTCAGGTGATCCTTCTGTCTCAGCCTCCTGAGTAGCTGGGGTTACTTACAGGTATGCGCCATCACACACAGCTTATTTATTTATTTATTTATTTATTTATATTGTAGAGACAAGTTCTCGCAATGCTGCCTGGCCTGGTTTCTTTTTTTTTTTTTTGAGTGGGAGTCTCACTCTGTCACCCAGACTGGAGTGCAGTGGCCGCTCCCGGCCACCGCAGCCTCGACCTGCTGGGCTCCGGCGATCCTT
>NW_007064601.1:4932-7272 GCF_000164805.1 Carlito syrichta | reverse complement strand
CCTCAGCCTCCCAAAGTGCTGGGATTACAGGCTGAGCCACCGAGTCCGGCCTGGGCTGGTTTCTAACTCCTGGGCTCAAGCGATCCTCCCGCCTTGCCCTCCCAAGTGAGGGGACGGCAGACACGAGCCACTGAGCCTGGTGAGTTTCAAGAGTTCTCTGTGTGTATTTTGGATAACAATCCTTTGTCATGGCACCTTCTGCAAACATTTACTCCAGTCTGTGGTTGTCTCCCTAGCCTCGTGACTGTCTTTCACAGAGCAGAAGTGTGTGATTTTAACGGGGTCCAGCTTATCAACTCTTCTTTTTGTGAATGGTTGGTGCTGTGTCTACGAAGGCATCTCCATTCCCCCAGAGTCATTCGGGTTGCTGGCATGATGTAATGTCTCCAGTCACTTGTGAAGACACGCTCTGCCCACCGGGGTCAGGTGGGCACGGTGCTGGAGCCCCCAGAGGAATCAAGATCTCCACCCCAGAGCATCCTGCACCTGCCCCATGTCTATGGGAGGACACTGCCTGGTCAGAGCATGCAGCAGCCTGGTCACCAGGTGAGAGGCTCGGGCGCACGTAGGAGGCCCTACTGGGCCTGGAAGTTCCACTCTGGGCGCTGCAGTCCAGCACCTGAGAAAAGGCGGAGGTGAAGGAATGACATCATCACATTTGGATCAAGACACACCAGCCCAGCGTCAAGGGGTGGCAGCGGTCCTGCCACGAGTCAGAGTCCACGCCTCTGTCTTCCTCCATGGTGGGCCTTCGAAGACCAGCCCCTCCTGACAGAACCCACCCCGAGCGGCTGTGCCTGGGCATGTTCTGGGTGCTCTCGTGGTACAGACCAGGAGCCTAGGGTTGGTGTCGTCCCTGCAGTGCCAAAGTACCCTCCAGGGGGGCTGGGTCAAAGCCACCCTGCCATGATGGCTGGGCCCAGGGCCAGCTCCCATCTGCAGTACCCCAGGATGGGGGTGGAGGAAGGCAGCCCCTGGACACCCTGGGGGTGAGTGAGTGAGACCCCTCATGTGGCAGCAGGAGTCAATGAGCAAGCTCCTCAGCATGGAGGCCCCTGCGGGACATCCAGTCTATGTGGACGCCTGGCGTGTGTGGACACATGGCCTAGAATGCCTGGCCTATGTGGACACCTGGCTGTGTGAATGTCCAGCCTGTGTGGACGACTGGCCTGCTGGATGCCCGGCCTGTGTGGACACTTGGCCTGTGTAGACACACACCCTTCTGGACACCTGGCCCGTGTGGTTGCCCGGCGTGTGTGGATGTCCAGTCTGCAGGTCACACGGGCTCCTGGGCTGTCCCCACTCTCAGATCCTCAGGGCCTCTGGGGAACTGCTGGGTCTCTGCCTCTTCTTGGCCTTGGGGAACTCAGTCTTCCTCCTGCCTCCTCTCGGCTTTCAGTGTCCCCAGCGCAGCCTCCGAGGGCTTCTCCGACAGAGGTTGGGATGTTCTCTATGGCCTCTTCGCAGGCACCCGCTAATTTCTTTTTCCAGACAGAAAAGTATAAAAACACCTCCTGCAGACTCCAGCCGGCTCATTTCCCAGCCAGTCTCTCCTCCTCCCCATGCCTCCGTGGCCTCTCCGTGGGGGAGTGGGGGTGGGGCAGAGTCCTACCGTCCAGTTCCCCAGGCCAGATCGTGGCATGGCCAGTGGCTCCTGTTGTTTGAAAAACACCCCAGTCAGGTCTTGGTAGAGGAGAGGGAGGGAGGGGGAGAGGGGGAGGAGGAGAAAAGAGGGGTGGAGGAGGAAGGGGGAGGGGAGAGGAAAGGAGAGAGAAAAAGAGACACAGAGAGAGGGGGAGGGAGAGAGACAGAGAGGCGGGCTTGCCAGGAAGGGGGCTGAGCTGTGGAGAAGGCCTCCCGCTCCCCCAGCTGGACTCCAAGTCTTTGGTGGCCCTGAGGAGGGGGCGGGCCAGGCCTGCTGAGTGCTGAGACCTGAGGGGCCAGATGTGATGGCAGAGGGCTCAGTCCCAGAGGCCGCAGCAGCAGGAGGCCAGGAGCAGGGCTGAGGGTCCCTCCAGGGCTTTGTTGGGGGGGGGGGGAGCCTGCAGGGGGCCTGAGGAAGAAGGAACAGGGCTGGGCAACAGGGGCAAAGCAAGGGCAGTGTGGTCTCCCATCACAGGTGCTGCCCCCCCCACCTTGTCTGAGTCCCTGAGGCTCCCTGGCCTGGCTTTGTCTTTCCTACACCCTCCTCCTCCAGCTCTGTGACTCCGCCTTCCTCCTGCCCCTCCTCCCTCTGCAGGCCCAGCTCCTGAGGCCCAGCCCAGTCCCATGAACCTGCAAGTCCTGAGAGGCCCCGAAGAGCTGGCGAGGCCTGGCCTCCCATGCAGAGCTACCCCTGCC
>NW_007064601.1:0-4720 GCF_000164805.1 Carlito syrichta | reverse complement strand
TGTGAGCCCTTGCCAGCCTCTGTCATGACTGGGGTTCCAGAAGAAAGACTGGAGACATGGCACCAGGGCCTGGGGAGGCCAGGGCAGCCTTCGTGGTCCTGGAGACAAGCTAGGCGGGCGTAGGGACACAGAGTCCGGGAGGCAAGAGGCCGAGACGGCATTTTTGCTGTGTGAGGTGAGGACGTTGCCACATCCCTGGGGTGGGGTGTCGGTGGGGACTCCCTCTCCCAGCCCAGGTGCGAGTTGTCAGGGTGACCCCACCAGGGGAGCAGACGCGGGGGTGGGGCTGGAGTCCTGCACTTGGGTGCCCAAGGCACCCCCTGGCCCATTAAAAGGTTGTCCCTGAGGCAGCTGCCCTCGACTTCCATGGAGGCTCCCGCTGAAAGGAGGCAGGGCCGAGGCCCCCAGAACCTTCCAGGGCCCTGGTTTCCTGTCCAGTGGGGACAGCCATGTGGGTTGGACGGCAGTGGGGCTTCACAGTGGAGCCTGGGGCTCCCAGGCCTGAGTGTGGGATGGGGCAGCCTGTGGCCAGGACAGGCGAGCAGACGCTAGCCAGCGGACCCTTGTGGACAGGGGGCAGAGAGGTCGGTCAGACCCCATGGCCACTTCCACAGGGGAAAAGTCACCAGACACACAGCAGAACTGCGTGAAGACAAGCTCCCATCCTGCCAGACAGCTCGTCTCACGGGGGCCATGGGGCCTGGGGGCCTCAGGACATCCTGGGCTGCTCCCTCCCTCTGCAGGGCTGCTCCCTCATGGAGCCCCCAGTCCCCCCCATGGCCAACCTGAGGGGCAGAGACTGAAGGCCATTTCAAAACCCTCTCAGGTGGGGTGGGAGCAAGGCCACGTGGGCTCTCGGCAAAGGATGTGCACCTCTCAACCTGGACAGACTTTGGGGCTTATTTTATTTTTCTGAGGAAGCAAACGCATCAGAGCTCAGTGGCCTCTGGGACGCCCCAGACACAGGCGAGGCTGCCCTCGGGAGTTTGGCTGTGGCCCATCAGCCCATGCCCGGTGACAGGTTCACCCACCTTCACACTGTCAAGTTCAAGGGCAGCTCAAATCTGGCAAAGGTACACTTAGCCTTATTTCCCATTTCTCAAATGGTTTTGCCCTTCACCTCTGGGAGCCCAGAGAGTGTGAACTGGGGGCCGAAGCCCCAGAGGTCTGGTCCTGGCGGTGGAGCTGCCCGGAGGCGCCATTCGCTGTGCCCTTTCCCTCGCCTGCTGCACCCTCTGCTGGCTCTTCCAGACACTGCTGTCGGCGAAGTTTCCGTGCACGATCCCCTGCTCAACTGGGGTGATGGGGTCCCCAGTTCCGCCCCTTCCGCCTCCACCCAGAGCCTTAAGCTAGACCCAGACTGAGACGCCCATGCAGGTCGGAGATGATTCCTGGAGGCTGCAGGGGGCGGGTGGTGGCGGGAGAGTTGTGCTCCCTGGGGCCGCAGCTGCTGTGGAGGCCTTGGGGGCCTGCAGTTGGAGGCTGGCCTCTGACCACAGTGACTCACCTGAGACCCCCGAATGGCCCACTTTGACCCCAGGGCCTCTCTCCCAACGGACCCTTGCACACTCCCTCAGACTTGGAGGGGAAGCGGGTCAACCTGGCTGGATCCTGTCCTCTCTTGCCACTGGCACTGGCCCTGAAGGTGCAGAAAGGTGCAGGTGAGGGTCCCCTGAGCTGCCAGGTGAGTGCCCCTAAGCCCTGCAGCCAGGGCCACCCCCATCCCACTCACCCCACTCCACGCTGGCTGCAGCCGTCACCTGACCTCCGTTTCAGTGACCAGCTCCTGTACCAAGCCACCCCCACCCGAGTCGTCAGTGCACCATCTCTTGTGGCCCCATATGGATTAGGAACCCCGGCAGGCCTGGCAGGAACCAGAACAGTGGGAACCCAGAGGGCTGGGTCCCAGGGAGGTGTGGGAGCCCCATGAGGCCGTCTGGTCCTCTGACTTCTCAAGGTGGGTTGGGCCCATGGGTGGTACTCAGAGGACATGGCCCTAGTTTCCAGCCCAGGTCCAGGAGAAAGTGCTGCCAGGCTGCCCCACCTGGCCTGCTGGGAGCCCAAAATTGGAACATCAGACATGGGGAGTCGGTCCCCTCTTCCGCCCGCCTTTGCCTGCCAGGGCTATGTGTAGGACAGGACACAGACATGTGCAGAGTCCCGCGTCCCACACCCTCCTTCGCAGAAGTCGCCCAGGCTTGGGCGCCCACCCTGCCCAAGGTGACTGGGGTCCCCCGCATGGAACATATGCCCTTTGCATTCCAGCCTCCTCCCAGCCTCCTCCCTGCCGGGCTCCTCCCCCGTCCTTCTCCTTATTCCTACTACCAGGAGTCTGGAGAGCTGCTGAGCAGGAGGGATGCAGGCACCGTGCGGCCTTCGGCTCCAGCGCTGCCTGGCACGGAGGCCCAGCAGGTGTCTCTGGGGTTGGGGAAGGGTCCGACAGTATCCTCTTTCCTGGAAACTCTCGCTGGAGTCTCTGAGGCAGAGGCAGGACAGGAAGAAGCAGGCTTCCTGGTGTCCCCATGCCTGCCCAGAGTCCCCGGGGCCTGCCACCACACCTGGTGGCCCTCAGGGACACCCTCTGTCTCCAGCCACAACCAAAGCTGGGCTCACCTGGATGGTGTGGGCGGCGACCGTGCACCGGGGTCTGAGGACCAGGCCCACCAGCCTCGATGCACGGTGCTTGGCAAGGGTCAAATGCAGTGGAATGTGTGTCATTTCAGCTTTGTGACTAGTGTATCACATCTCGTTCTCTCCACGTAATTCACAATCCACGTGCGAATGCTCACAGTCCCACGTGTGTGGGAGAGGACCATGCGGTTATGACCAAGCAACCCACCCTGGCTTGCCCTCATGTGGGGCTCGCAGAGTGAGGCGGTGGGCCCTTCTGGACCCCACACAGCCCTGGCCCACGTCCAGGAGTCCGCACACCCTGCAACCCCCACTCAGGGTGCCACTGGTGCAGCATTAGGCAGGGCTGCCCCAGGCCCCGAGGACCGCAGGAGAGGCAGGCCCGTGGGGGTCGTGCTTCTCTCTGGGGTTTCTGCATAGAATCCTAAGCACCCAGGAGCCTCCCTGCATCTCAACAGGTCATACCCCTAGTGGGGGCACAGGAATGGGGCCGCCAGTGACTTTTGTCCCCATGGCCAGGTCCCAGAGGGACCTGACAGGGTGATGGTTGCTGTCTTTGGAAATGGCTCTTCCCAAGGCCAAGGCCGTACAGTCTAGTGTGGACCTCGGAGAGTGAGCACAGGGTGTCCAGAGCAGTCTGGGCATGAGACCCTGACCACTCACCCTCTGGATGGGCAGGTACTCCTTGAAAGGCCTCGAGGGTCCCTCCAGGCCCTCCTCCCGCGTAGGGCGTGGAAGGGTAGGCTTCAGTTCCTCTCTCCTCTGGCCACCACCCTGCTCTGGACACCCCGTGCTCACTCTCCAAGGTCCACACTAGACTGTACAGCCTTGGCCTTGGGAAGAGCCATTTCCAAAGATGGCAGCCATCACCCTGTCAGATCTTTCTGGACCTGTAACAGTGTTGCAGCCCCAAAGAGGCACCTGTGGTCAAGGGAGGGGCCACCCCACCCACGAGCACGAGGCCCTATTTATGGAGACCATGGAGGAACCAACTCTAGTCGATGAGAACCTACCTGGTGATACCCAGAGAGCTCCCGGCGGCGACACCCTCACTCCAGAGAGAACCAGCAAGGTGCAGCCCTCGGGGTGGGGCTACCTGGACCCTCCCACAGGCTCCCAAGGACTCAAAGTGTTTGGTCACGGCAACCGGCTGCAGAGAGGCCTGCTGGAAGGGCCTTGGCTAGGGGTTGGTGGCACGCTGTGGACAACGGCCAGACCCCGGGGAAGCTGGCTTGACGGATGAATGAGGGGCCGGAGAGTCTCGGGCAGGAGACACCTCAGCCTGGGCCTCTGGGGTCATGCATGAAACTGCCCATGTAGATGCGAGCTGTGACCCCAGGTGTGGCCTGGCACCTGGTGAGGTCTACAGCCTCGGCCTCCGTTCCCTGTGTGTCTCGGGAGAGGCCACAGGGGACCCACTGGAGCCAGGCACTCACAGAAAACCTGGCTATGTCTTCACTGCTGGTCTCCGTGATGCCCTGGTGTGCATGATGGGACCTGCAGCTGAATGGGTCCTCCCGCACACCTGGGCCTCGTGTCTCTGGGAGTGCCCAGGTGTGTGGGCTCTTCCCTGGGCCAGTCATTCCCAGAGGGAGCTTGGCATGGGAGAGGCTGTGCCGGGTGAGTCTGGCAGTCCCGTCCTGAAGCCCTGGTTCTCCTAGACACCAACCTCCCCTGCCTCCTCCGAGCCCTGCCCTGGCTTATGGGGCCCTGGTGGTCCCTCCCTGCCTTCCGGCCAGCATCTCCACATGGCAGCTGGCCAACCCTAGGGAGGTCTCAGACGTGGAGCTGGTGGTGAGGCCTGGCTGCACAGCCCAGCTGTGCCTAGGGGGAACCCAGACTTGCAGGTACTGCCCCTGCATTCATTCACTTGCTCATTCACTGCGATGGGTGTGTCCCATCTAGGACCTGGAGGGGGTGTCCCTGCCTAGACTGGGGACATCACACTGGCCCGGGGTTGCCGCAGCCCTTCCCAGGGCACACCCAGCTAAGTGCAGACCTCAGCCTCAAGGGTCATGCAGCCTCAACGGGGCCCTGGTGGAGCAAACTCTGCAGCCTCGAACCCCAAATGCTTCCTGCTCAGGGGAGG
>NW_007064600.1:11525-13062 GCF_000164805.1 Carlito syrichta | reverse complement strand
TGAGTCCCTCTCGTGGCGCTCCCCCGGGAGGACCCCGGGCGTTCGGGCTCGGGAAGGGAGAGGAGGGCGAGGGCCGAGGGAAGCTTGGCCCTGGCAGCCTAGGCCGCCCTGTGCGTCTCTCTCCGCGGGGTGGGTGGCTCGGAAAGGTCTCCGTGGGAGGGGGCCACGGCTGCCCAGACCTTCCCCCCGCTTAGCGGACCATCACTGACTCAGAGGAGTTAATTCCTCAGGCACTCCCAGAATTTCTTTTCCGTAACTTCAGTGAATCCTCACTTTGTCCTGTCAAAGTGATGATTGCCGTAGCCCGTTTCCTGCTGGAGGGCAGCAGCCCATCAGCGCAGCATCCGTCTTCCGGCTTTGAAGCATTTCTTTCATGTTTGTCCGTCTGGGAGTGTGTGTGTGTGTGTGTGTGTGTGTGTGTGTGTGTGTACACACGCCATCTACTCCCTCAGCAGCGTATTTGGGGGTCTGTCTTCACCAGAGGCTGGAGAGATCGGAATGTGACACAGAAGGACTGGGGCTCAGCTGAGAGGCTGCAAGTTCTTCGTGGGCAGGGTCAGAGTCTACATGGGCTTGAGAGGACTCGTGGGGATGAGAGGAAGACCTCATTCCTCTGTATTGATCTGTTCCTATAGCCCTGAGCTCACAGCCACTGTTTTTTTTTTTGGTCACTAGAAGAGAAGAACAAAGAGAAGGAGAAAGGAGACAACGGTACAGACACCACCCAAGGTACTGTGTGTGTGACAGCCAGAGAAAGAGAGCTCTCATCTTGCTTTCTCCTCTGTGTTCCCTTTTTCACCCCAATCCTATCCGGCCTCACTCAGTGGCCACTTCACATGCCACCCGGAGGCAGAACCTCTGAGACAACCAGGCAGGGACTCCTCGGAAGGGGAAGGCCAGCTGCCGTTTGGCCGGATCCTGAGTGTTCTTTCCTGCCCACAGAATAAAACCAGGGGCTCTCTTGCGGGCTTTCCACAGAGCAGAAGGGGGGTGGCAGGGGTCAGACGTGCGGGAGGGGAAGGGCTGGGCACGCACAGTTCACCGGTCTCCCTCATGGCCCTGAGGACGCCCTCCCTTGCTGCCGCCTCTTCTCCGTGTGCTTCCTCTTTCCTCCTGTTGGTCTCGGGTTCCTTCTCCTTCTCCAGGAAACTTTTCTCATTCCTGCGGCTCCTGTTTCCTCCCCCTTCCCTTGCGGGCGTCATTCTGTCTTCTTCGGCCTCCTCTGCCTCCCTGGTCCCTCCCTCCGCCTCACGTTGCTCCTTTGCGCTTTGCCCACGTCTGCTGCCCTCCCGCCGTTCCCGTCTCCCGCCCCTCCTCATTCCGCCCTCCTGCCCTCTCGCTTCCTCTTACCCGCCCTGCCCTGTGTTCCTGCCCTAGGAGACCCCCTGCCGATCCACCGCTACTTCCACGGCTACCTGGCCGGGCTCAGCGTGCGCTCAGGTCGCCTGGAGAGCCGGGAGGTCATCGAGTGCCTCTATGCATGTCGGGAGGGGCTGGACTACAGGGATTTCGAGAGCCTAGGCAAAGGCATGAAGGT
>NW_007064600.1:5978-10483 GCF_000164805.1 Carlito syrichta | reverse complement strand
CCTCAGAAACCACAGCTGCGCCTCCCCGACCACGGGCTCGGGCCACGCGGGAAGGGAGGGCCCCGTCCTTGGGCCTGGGGTGGAGTCCCCACGGGGTGGGGGTCCCACGGGGTGGGGGCAGCTTCCTCCTCGCTGATTGGCCTATCGAGGTTCCTCCTCCCTCTTTCGTGCCCAGGACAGAGGCCTGTCCAAGGGCTTGGCAGCTGCCTTTGGTCTCTTAGTGGAGAGAAGGGTCTCGGCGTGTTTTGCGTGAGGTTGAGAAAGGGCTCTGCCGGGTGTGGTGGCTCACGCCTGTAGTCGCAGTACTTTGGGAGGCCAGGGCAGGGGGACTTCTTGAGCCCAGGAGTCTGAGACCAAAAAATTAGCTGGGCGTGGTGGCACACACCTGTAGTGCCAGCTGCACTCCAGCCTGGGTAACAGAGCGAGACCCTGACTCTTAAAAGAGCTCTTGCCAGGTGTGCTGGCGCACGCCTGTCGTTTCAGCTACTTGGAAGACTGAGGGAGGAGAATCGCCTGAGCCCAGCAGGTCGAGGCTGCGGTGACCCTGAGTGTGCCACTGCACTCCAGCCTGGGCGACAGAGTGAGACTTTGACTCGGAAAAAAAAAAAGGGGAGAGCTCTCATTTCTCCATTTCTAGGGTTAGGGTTAGGGTTGGTGCTACCCTATTATTTTCCTGAGGTCCTGGGAGAAAACACAGGAGGATGCATGTTTGTGTGCATGTGTGTGCACATACATGCGTGGCAGAGAGACAGGCACTCAGGAGCGCCTCCCTTCTCTGATTTATATCCTTGCTGTGTTCATGTGGCTTCCTTGGCTTCCAGTGTTCAGATTCTGAACCTATGTCTGTGTAAAGCCAGGCTTTTGCAGCTGTTCGGTCAATGCCTACGTGCAGGCTTTTCTCGAGGCTTTTTCCTCCTTTTTGAAACACCGCCTTTCTTTGGAAAGCCCGCCCCTCGTGGCGTTGACCCTCGAATGGAACAGGCACTGCCTCTTTGCAGCTCCATCCTCTTCCTACAGCTCTTGGCCTTTCCACTGGCTGCTGTAGCCTCTGCCTGGAAGTTCTGCCTGCACCGGAGCCACGAGCTAATGCCAGAATAATCAGCCGCCCACTCCAGCCCTCCCCTGAACTCACTCTCTCTGTCATGGCGTCTCTGCCTGGCAGCCACCCGGCGCGACGCCTCAGAGCCATCTTTGCTTCCTCCCTGTCCTGATCCTCCCTGCCCTGTGGTCGCCGGGCCGCCTGGCTCCTGCCTCCGCGCTGGGTGTCTGGGATCCGCCGCCTCTTTTTCCTTTCCTGTTCCCACCCGGACAGCCCAGGCGCCCCCAGGTTACCTGGCCTGGGGCCTCCTGACTAGCTGACCTGTGTCTCGTCTTCCAACTCTGTTCACCCTCCGCCTTGCGGCTAGGTGACTGATCTTAAGCCAGAGGTGTAAAATTTTCCTTTTAAACTTTTCTGTAGAAATAGGATCTCACTGTGTTGCCCAGGCTGGTCTCAAACTCCTGACCTCAAGTGATCTTCCCACCTCGGCCTTCCAAGTAGCTGGGACTACAGGTGCACACTGCTACGCCTGGCTAAATTTATTTATATTTTTTTTTTACGGAGGTGAGGTCTTGCTATGTTGCCCAGGCTGGCATCGAACTCCTGGGCTCAAGCAATCCGTCTATCACAGGTTCCCAAAGTACTGGGATTACAGGCGTGAGCCACTGCATCAGTCCTTAAATCAGTTTTTATCACCACACTTTCCTGATGAAAGATACATCAGTGGCTTTGCCCACTGCGTACAAATGCCAAGTCTTTTCTTTTTTTTGGAGTCAGGGTCTCATGTCTCTCTCTGCCACCCAGCCTGGAATGCAGTGGCACGCTCATGGCCACTGCAGCCTCAACCTTCTGGGCTCAGGCGATCCTTCTGCCTCAGCCTTTCAAGCAGCTGGAACCACAGGCAGGCACCACCACGTCCAGCTAATTTTTTGATTTATTATAGAGATGAGGTCTTGCCAAGTTGCCCAGGCTGGTCTCGAACCCATGGGCTCAGGCAGTTCTCTCACCTCGGCTTCTCAAAGTGCTGGGATTATAGTGGTGAGCTACCACGCCCAGCCCTGTTTTTTGTTTTTGAGTTGGAGTCTCCCTCTGTTGCCCAGCCTGGAGTGCAGTGGCAAGCTCACAGCCACCGTGGCCTGACCTGCTGGGCTCAGGCGATCCTTCCATCTCAGCTTTCCACGTAGCTGGAACCACAGTCATGCACCACCATGCTCGACTAATTTTTTGACTTATTGTAGAGATGAGGTCTTGCTGTGTTGCCCAGGCTGGTCTCAAACCCATGGGCTCAGGCAATCCTCTTGCCTCCGCCTCCTAAAATGCTGGGATGACAGGCGTGAGCCACCACGCCCAGCAAAATGCCACGTCTTATGGTGGTGTTCAAAGCCTTCTGCCATCTGACTGCTGCCCCCCACTCCTGTCTCACGTTCCTCTGCTGTCTGTAGTAAGGTCCTCACCATCCACTGCCCGGCAACTTCTGCTAGGCGAAGTCCTACCCTCCTCCAAAAGCCAGCTCTGTTGTTATGTTTTCTGATTCTTCCTGCCCATTTTCTGAATACTCTCATCCTGGCCAGAAATAACCTCTTGCTCCTCTGAACTCTCCTGGGTCTTTGCTTGTTTCACGCATGTGGTGGTGACCGCATGTGCCTTTGTTTCAATGCCTGCGTGCCCGTCTGGTCTCCCGAGAAGATCATCACGCCGCTCACGTCCCTGGGGTCCGATGTCCTGTGCCTGTGCCCCCAGAGCCAGCTGGGCTTTGTTTTTGGAGACGAGGTCTCGCCCCGTCACCCAGGCTGGAGGGCCGTGGTGCAAGCACAACTCACTGCAGCCTCGAACTCCTGGGCTCACGCCAGCCTTCTACCTTTGCCTCCCTGGGATTACGGGCCCGAGCCGCTCCGCCTGGCCAGCTGGGATTGTTTCCCATGAGGCTTTGATCAAGGCCTGTCTGGATGACACTGCGGATTGTCCCAGGCCCCAGGAGCTCAGCCGTCCTGGGCGCTGGTGATCTCACGGGCTCTGAGCTGGTCCTCTCTTGGAGGCCACACCTTCTCCGTGGCTCTGCAGTCAGGCTGGTCGTGCTCAGCAACTCTGAGAATTGCAAACCTCTCCCCACAGTCATCTCAGTGAGCACGAGCCAGTGGACCAGAGTTCCTGCTCCAGAATGACCAGTTCTCTGGGAAGACTGCTCCTTTGGGGGGCATTTCTTGATAAACCGATCTCCCGGTGCAGACGCAGCCCCATGTGGTGGCTGTGGGGTAGTGGGAAGATGAGGAGACTGGGAAGGGGAACATGGCTTCGAGCCTCGACTCTGGCACGCGTTCCCCGAGGGGCCCACACGTTTGGCTTTAGAGCTTTTGCTTCTTTTTTCTGTTTTTGAGTTGGGGCTTCACTCTCGCTCAGGCTGACGCACAGAGGCATGATCACGGTGCAAGGCGGCCTCGACTCCCCGGGCTCACGCATTCCTTCCGCCTCAGCCTGCTGAGCAGCTGGGACTGCAGGCGTGTGCCACCGTGCCCGGCTGACTTTTTGATTCTTCTGTAGAGAGGTGGCCTCTTGGCGTTGCCCAGGCTGGCCTCAGAACTCCTGGGCTCGAGCGACCCTCCCGCCTCGGGCCCCCAGAGTGCCGGGGCTACAGGTGTGAGGCGTCACGCCTGGCTAGGCTTCGCCTTCTTACCCTAAATCGACGGGCTTGGGGTGAGGGTGTAACGAACCAACGTGGGCAAGACGCTCCGCAAGGGGCAAGTGCTCCGTGACCTCTCGCTGTGGGCAAAGGGCGGGGCTGTGTTGTCGGTCATCCTCCTGGGCCACGTCCTGTAGGGATAGTCTGTCCTGGCGCTCAGACCGTCATGGGACAGTGGATCCTGGCCCCGGGTGGTCGCAAGAGCTCACCCATCAAAGTGCACTTCTCTGATAGTGAAGGGAATGGAAGGCACGTCACAGTGAAAGACCCCGCCCACCCCACTTTTACTGTTTTTGAGTCGGAGTCTCGCTCTGCCACTCAGCTGAAGTGCCGTGGCACAGTCACAGCTGCCCGCTGGGCTGGGTGCTCCTTCCACTTCAGCCTTCCAAGTAGCCGGGACTACAGAAGCGCCCCCACCCTGGCTGATTTTTTGATGGATTGTAGAGATGAGGTCCTGCCATGCTGCCCAGGCTGGGCTCGAACCCCTGGGCCCAGGAGTCCTCTCGCCGGTGCCTCCCAAAGCTCCGAGGCGACAGGCAGAGCCCCGGTGCCCGGCTCAGAATACAGGCCTCGGGGGCAGGGGGCGGGCTCACAGGCCGCCGCTCCCCCTGCTCGCACAGGTGCTTCAGCGAAGAGTCCTGCGTCTCCATCCCCGAGGTGGAGGGCTACGTGGTGGTCCTGCAGCCGGACGCCCCCCAGATCCTGCTGAGCGGCACGGCGCATCTTGCCCGCCCGGCCGCGGACTTCGAGGGGGCCGAGGGGGTCCCGCTGTTCCCCGACCTGCAGGTC
>NW_007064600.1:5020-5958 GCF_000164805.1 Carlito syrichta | reverse complement strand
AAGGGGTGCCGTGCCGCCTTCCCAGAGGGCTGACCCAGGAGGGGCGGGTCCCCGAACCTCAGCGGGGCCTGACCCAGACCCTGACGCTGCTCCGCCCAGTGACAGACACGCGCATGTCGGACGAGATAGTGCATAACCTGGACGGCTGTGAAATTTCCCTGGTGGGGGATGACCTGGACCCGGAGCGAGAAAGCCTGCTCCTGGACTGGGCACCCCTGCGGCAGCGGGGGCTGGAGCTCACCAACACGTCTGCGTACCTCACCATTGCCGGTCAGTGGGCCCGGGAGCCCGTGTGCGTGTGCGTGTGCGGGTGCGGGTGCGGGTGCGGTGTGCCTCTCCCCGTGATCGAGCCCACGTGAAACCCAGAGCGTTCTCCTTCCAGGCCCAGGAAGGTGGCCAAATGCCGTTTTGCACCTTGCCAGCCGGGAGGGCCCTCTGGCTTCCACACTGCCCGGCGGAGGGGTGAGGGTTTCGGCTCCGGACATCTTTGTCCCCCTCTGCTCTCCGGAGCCCGTCTCGCTCCACTCTCCGGCCCACCTGTGGCTGCCTCAGCCCTCCAGCCTCTCCTCCTCGGGCTTGCCTCCTCTGCCTGACGGCTGACCCCTCGGGTTTGGTGCGAGGGGCTCCTGTCGTCCGGCCCGCTCAGCTCGCGAGTCCGCCTCACGTCGGGCGCTCATCTTTTTGTGGTCGCCGAGTGGGGGTCTCACTGCGGCGCCCAGGCTGGAGCGCAGCAGCGCGATCACGGCCTACCCAAGCCTCGACCTCCTGGCCGCAGACGACCCCCCGGGAGCTGGGACTGCAGGCGTGTGCCGCCACGCCCGGCTGTGGCTTTGCTTTCTGTGGAGACGAGGGCTCGCTCTTGCCCAGGCCGGCCTCAGACTCCTGGCTCAGGCAGGCCTCTGGCCTCGGCCTCCCAGCGCTGGGTCGCGGGCTGAGCC
>NW_007064600.1:0-3984 GCF_000164805.1 Carlito syrichta | reverse complement strand
AGAGTGGGCGGCAGGCGTCCTCCCCAGCCCGGGATGGGGCAGGGGCAGGGGCGGAGGCGTGGGTTCTCTTCCGAGGGCTCCTGCCTCGTTGGCAGCCACGGACTGGTCCGCGGCCCCAGGGTCGTGAGCTCTGCGAGGGGAAGTGTGGGCCTTGGGTCGTCGCGGAGCGCTTAGGCCCGCAAAGTCCGCGGCGGGCTGGGTGTCTCGCCTCTCTGCGGCGTGTCCTTCCCCAGCCCCAGTCAAATCAAATGCGCCCCGGCCCTGGGCCTCCTCCCTAGCGAAGGTATCAAGTGTTTGAGCACCTACTGCGCCCCAGTACAGCCTTAAGATGGTGTAAAAGCCAGGTAGGATGGACACGGCCACTGTCCTCAAGGAGAGAGCTGGTGCTATCACACGTGTGCTTAGGTGCCATCTGCAAAGTCACAAGAACACTTCCCAACAGAGTAGGCAAAGCTTTCCGTCCAGATAAAGTGCTGTCCTTCAAGGTCGTTTCGTTCCCTGGCCGCGACACTCTGGAGGGGTGCCGTTTTCACTTTCGCTTTGCGTTGCTTAATCGCAGAAAAGCTAGAAAATATAAGTGAACAGAAGAAAGAAGGCCACAAGTTCTACCACAGAGAGGCACCCACTGTTCACATGGCATGTTGTGTTCCGGTCTTTTTCCGTGCCTGGTTTTTTTCCTTTTTACAAAGTTGGGACCAACTTATTTTGCTGCCTGATTCTTCTAAGACGGATGTTCTCCCACGTTGTCAGAAGCTGCAAAGTGACGCTCGGAGTCCCTTTAGACCTGCTTTCAGAGCCAACTTGTGACATGCGCTCGCTTCCGTGCCTGTTGAACACACCTTGCCTTTGGCCCAGTCCGGTGTCGCCCACCTCCACCATCCACTTTTGCCAGAGTTGGCTCCAGACGTCATTTTAAGTTTTCAGAATGAAGCCTGTTCTCAAAGGCCATAGACTTGTCACTGTTGAGAAACGTGAAAGCATTGCGCCACAGCCTTTGAAGGCTGTTCTCTGAGGAGTTCCACTCATGCGTTCTTGGAAGAAGTTCATGGTCTGAACGCTGCATAAAAGTACAGCACTCGTTTTGATAGATGTCACGGGCATAATAAGAATGACAGATGCAGGGAGCCCTTGTGTGTGCCAGGCACCAGACTTACAGATTTACACATATCAACTAAGTTAACCCGCACAGACAACACATGAACTGGGTACGACAATTATCCCCTTTAAAGGCAGAGAGAGGGCAAGTATCTCACCCAAGGCCACACTGCAAGAAAGCAGCCCAGGATTTAAATCCAGGCAGCATGATCCTGGGTTCTAATCATGGCTCTCCACCCACTTCTCATACGCACAATGCTTTTTTTTTTTTTTTTTTAAATTAGTCTGATCACTTTAGTACTGCAGCCAATTCAGGGAGCGTCTGAGGGGCTTCCCAGGGTTTCTCTGAGGTCAAAGAAGGGTGCCCCGGGGATTTAGTCTGGGTTTCTCTCCTCCTGTAATGGCTGCCATTGCACTGTCTCTCGTGTTTGCTTTCTTCTGGGACCGACTCCCTTCTCGTTCTCTCTGAAAACACCTGCGAGGGCCTTAAGCATTTCATTTATTGGTCGCGTTACTTATTGGCTTTCTACTTCCTGAGACGAGGTCTTGCACCAGTGCCCAGGCTTGTCTTGGACGCCCGGGGTCAAGCGGTCCTCCCCGCTTGGCCTCCCCAGGGCTGGGATGACAGGCAGGAGCCGCCCCGTCCGCCTGCAGGGGCTTCTTAAGGGTTCTGCCGTGCTTCACTAGGCCAAGGGCTTCACTGCTTAGCTGCTGCCAAGCTCAGAGGAGCTTTGCACAGCATTGGTCAGCAGAGACGTACCAGCGAACTAAACTAACTCTGCTTCTCATAGACTCTTGAGACTCCATGTATTTTTTCTTCTCGTGATTCCTTAGCTCTTTCTTCCGTTCTTTCTTGGGAATTCTCTCACTCAGCCTTTTCTGGGTGGGATACTGGCTCGGGTTGCTCCGATTAGGCTCAAGGTGGAGCTGGGTGCTGCTGGGCCTGGTGGGATTCTCAGTGCCTCTGAGCTGCCCTGTGGGCGCTGGTGGTTGCCTGCCTGAGCTCCCAAGCCACCCCTCTCATAAAGCCCTTCCTGTACCTTTCTGGCCCTCCCTTTCACCTTCCAGCCCTAAGAGGCGAGTTGCGGAATTATGGTTTCACAATGTCCTACCCTCTCAACGAGCAGAAGCAGGAAGAGGGCACTCCCCTGCGTGGGACAGAGGCTCCTTTCTCTGACCCTGCCGGGTGCTCCCGAAAGGACCGTGGCATGAATGGGAGCTGTCGGGGAGGGTCTGTGGCATCCCCAGGGCTTGAGCTTGGACCTTGAAGAGTTGAAGGGACTTTGGAGAGAGAATGCGAATTTGAGAGTTGGGGACAGGTAGGTGGCTGGGACGTCTATGGTTAGGGACAGTAAGGCTGTCAGAGGAGGGTGAGGCAAGAGGATGACGTTACTTATCTAGTCATCCCAGGCCTGGGGAAATTTAGAGACTCTTGATGCCTAAATGACACCCTGCACCCACTGAATCTAGCAGGAAGGGGAGCCAGGTATCAGAGTTTTGTTTTTTTCGAGTTGGAGTCTCACCCCGTCGCCCAGACTGGAGTGCAGCGGCCGCTCCCGGCCCCCGCAGCCTCGACCTGCCGGGCTCCGGCGATCCTCCCGCCTCAGCCTTCCAAGTAGCTGGAACTACAGGCCATGCTACCACGCCCGGCTCATTTTTTGATGGATTGTAGAGATGAGGTCTCGCCAAGTTGCCCAGGCGGGTCTTGAACCCGCGGGCTCGGGCAATCCACTCACCTCAGCCTCCCAAAGGCGTGGGATTACAGGCTGAGCCACCAAGCCCGGCTGGAGTTGTTTTTTAAAGGTCTCCGTGTGGTTCCAACGTGCAGCAGAGGTTGGAAGTCGCTTCCCTCTTTGTTTCCCAAAGTATCTGAAGCTTCATGGAAAGACCGACACAGCAACAGCACAAAAAAGAAAATGAGTTGGGAAGTAAGGAGGGGAGGATCATGAAAAAGCTGGGGAGAAAACCCAGGGCATAAACTCCAGGCGATGCGATTCCTTGCAGTCGCCAGGGCCGGCCGGCGTTTGGACTCTGAGCCTCTCTGCGGCTGAAGCAGGAGCTTGGAGCAGTTGGGAGGTCACCTAGGAAGCCCTGGGGCTGAGCAGGCAGGAGTCGCTCCAGGCCTTTGCAAGGGAGTGCCCTGCAGGCCGCGGGGAGGGCTTTCAGCACGGCCTTGCCATCCCGTGGGCCTTGTCATCCCGTGGGCCGCTTGCCAAAACACCCCTTCAGGCGGGCGCTGGAGGTCATTCAAAGCCAGGATTAACCGCTCAGATCTAATGTAGCAGGAAAAGTCGGCTGTTCTTAAGTTCGTGATTTTTGTCTGCAGCTCATTTGAAGATCCTTGGACAGCCCCTCGGTTCCCCTCCCACTGTGGGGGCTTTTCTGGCCTCCCACCTCCTTGGCCTCCTGGCTCCTCGTAAATGAATCAGCCAGACTTGTTTGCCTGCGTTTTGTCTTTCTTGGACGTTCCTTGCTCTCCTGGCAGTGGCCTGCCCTGCCTTGCATCAGGCCCGGGCCGGCGGGACTCGCGCTTGACTGAGGCACAGACTGGAAGCTCGAGCTCGTCACTGCCGTGCTCAGAGTGGCGTGGCCCGCTTCAGCCTCCACTCGGGGCGTGGGCTCGCTGCTCCTGGAGCCCGGGCGGGTCTGGTCTGTCCACTGGGACCTGAGAGGGACTGTCTCCTGCAGCGAGCGCTGCCCTGTCCCCCGCCCCCTCCCCCCCCACCTCCAGGCAGTTGAGAAATCCTGACCCAGCCAGTCCCATCGGGCCTTCGAGCCAGTTTCGGCTCTCGTGGGCGTGGCCCCAGGTGGGCCGTGGGCCGTGTCGCGATGGGGCCCACGGGGCAGAGAGCCATGGGGCGGCCGCAGGGAGGCGTGCGGCCTGTCCGG
>NW_007064599.1:9234-10232 GCF_000164805.1 Carlito syrichta | reverse complement strand
TGCAGTGGCCACTCCCGGCCCACCGCAGCCTCGACCTGCTGGGCTCCGGCGATCATCTGCCTCAGCCTTCCAAGTAGCGGGGATTACAGGCCTGCGCCACCACGCCCAGCTGATTTTTTGATTTATTGTAGAGATGAGGTCTCGCTGCCCAGGCGGGTCTCGAACCCGCGGGCTCAGGCCATCCACTCACCTCAGCCTCCCAAAGGCGCGGGATGACAGGCTGAGCCACCGAGACTGGCTCCTGCGATTATTTTTATCGTTACTGATGTGCTTTTGATGATGTCTCCGTGGGTGTAGCCTCTGTGACTGGGAACCCTGAGGCCACAAAGGGTCTGTCACCAGGTATGGTGATGTCTGCCTGGCAGTCCTATTTTTAGTCTTTGGAGAATTGGGTGGAATTTTTCATTATTAGGATGGACCGAAAGGGGAGTTATCTCATCCCAGTCAGCAGTGGGTCCTTGATATGCTGATTGTTGAGGCACCCATGGGCCCATCCACACAGTGGAGGGTCTGGTCGTATGTCACAAATAAATGCGCAGCCTGGACAGCATAGCAAGATCTCGATTTTACAAAAAACAATTTAGCCAGGCGTGGTGGAGTGTGCCTGTAGCTCCAGCTACTCAGGAGGCTGAGGAGGGAGGATCACTGGAGTCCAGGAGATGGAGACTGTCATGAGCCTAGATTGCACTATTGTATTCAGCCTGGGCGACAGAAGGAGACCCTGTCTCAAACAAACAAACAAACAAACAAAGCAACCATCCAAACAAGGAAAAACAAATAAATGTGCACCCCGGGGTGCATGGGTGAAGCCCCAAGGGTGCGTTCATTGATGGACTCATTCGTGGGGAGCACAGACAAAATGTCATCAAGTTATGGAGTTTTGTTTTTTTGTTTTTTTGTTTTTTGATTTTTGTTTGAGTTGGAGTCTCACTCTGTCACCCAGACTGGAGTGCAGTGGCCGCTCCTGGCCACCGCAGCCTCGACATGTTGGGCTCCGG
>NW_007064599.1:7377-8133 GCF_000164805.1 Carlito syrichta | reverse complement strand
TGGTCTCAAACTTCTGGTCTCAAGTGCCCCTCCCGCCTCAGCCTCCCAAAGTGCTGGGATGACAGGTGTGAGCCACCGCACCAGGCCAGGTCTGGTCATATGGATACTCAGCTACTCCAGATGTGGGTGAATGCGGCCAGTGTCACCTTGCGGCCCCAGGCAGGACAGACCTGGTGGACATGTCAGGAGAGACAAGGGCTGCCAGGTTAGAGTGTACCAGTGACCGTGACCGTGGCCTTTTCTCGTTGGTCCCTCCTCCTTCCTCTCCCTCTCACCTTGAATCCGGCCACTCTGGAGCTCTGGCTCTGCCCCCTCTGGACCTCCAAGTCGGTGGCCTCTGCGCCACCTGGTGCCCAGCAGGCAGGCAGGAAAACCCATTGACCTCTGGCCCAGTTTCCATGGCCAGAATCTCCTGGGAGCCTCCGGGCGGGGCACGTGGCCGGGACCTCAGGCGACGGTGACGCGCCCAGATAAAAGTCCTGGCAGGATGCCGCTGGGAGGCCTCTCTGGGCTGGCCCACACCAGCTGGGGCAGGAGGGTGGAGCCACGGGGGTCCGTGTGCAGGTCTGCCCATCCCCCCCAGGCCACAGTCAAGGGCACTAAATAGTGACCTCACGGTCACAGCCTGTGACTCCATTATATGAAATGCCCAGCCGGGCTCAGTGGCTCAGCCTGTAATCCCGCGCCTTTGGGAGTCTGAGGTGAGTGGATTGCCTGAGCCTGAGGGTTCGAGACCCACCTGGGCAGCGAGACCTC
>NW_007064599.1:6944-7357 GCF_000164805.1 Carlito syrichta | reverse complement strand
CCCAGCAGGTCGAGGCTGCGGTGGCCGGGAGCGGCCACTGCACTCCAGTCTGGGCGACAGACTGAGACTCCAACTCAAAAAAACCAACAATAACAAGAAAAAAACCCCACCAGACTGGGCTTGGTGGCTCAGCCTGTCATCCCAGTACTTTGGGAGGCTGAGGTGAGTGGATTGCCTGAACCCGTGGGTTCAAGACCAGTCCAGGCAACTTGGTGAGACCTTGTTTCTACAATAAATTTAAAAATTAGCCAGGTGCGGAAGCATGCACCTGTTTTTCCGGCTACTTAAAAGGCTGAGGCGGAAGGATTGTCGGAGCCCAGCAGGTCGATGCAGGGGTGGCTGTGCACTGTACTCCAGCCTGGGCAACAGAGTGAGACTCCAACTCAAAAAAAAAAAGGTTAATTCTATGTTGA
>NW_007064599.1:3525-6682 GCF_000164805.1 Carlito syrichta | reverse complement strand
CCCGCGGACTCAGGCAATCCACTCACCTCAGCCTCCCAAGGTGCGGGATTACAGCCTGAGCCACGGAGCCCGGCATCTCATTTCCATTAAAAAAAAAAAAAGGCCCACTCAATGGCTCACGGATGTGATCCCAGCAGCAGCACCTTGGGAGGCTAAGGTGGGAGGATCATTGAGGCTAGGAGTTTGAGACCAGCCTGGGCAACACAGCAGACCTCGTCCCTATAAAAAAACAAAAACTTAGCCAAGTGTGGCGACGCCTATCGTCCCAGCAACTCGGGAGGCTGAGGTGGGAGGATCGCCTGAGCCCAGGAGGTCGAGGCTTTGGTGAGCCGTGATTCTGCCGCTGCACTCCAGCCTGGGCCACAGAGCAAGACCCTGACTCTAAAAAAAATAGTGTCCAGCCCCTTCATCGAGTCTGGCTCCGCTGAGACCCCCATGCGGCCTGGGTTGTCCCCGGCCCCGCGCTGGCTGGTCGTGGGCCAGGTAGGGCCACCCCTTTCCTCTTGGCGATCGCCGCTTCCTCACAGGTCGCGGGTCACAGGGACCCTTCCCCCTGGTCCTGTCGAGACCCCAGTTCCCTGGGTCGAGGTCCTCACTTGGGACGTGAGCTGGGAGAGGGGCTGGATCCTGGTGCTCTCCAGTGAATGAATGTATCAATGAGTGAGGTTTCCAAGAAGTCCCCAGGGGAATTGGAGATCATGCAGGGGGTGAAGAAAGGGACTGGCTGTCACCCCCAAACGGACAGGCTGTCATCCCTTAAAGGAATGGGCTGTCCCCAAAAAGGGATAGGCTGTCACCCCCAAAGCGAATGGGCTGTCACCTCTAAAAGGGATAGACTGTCACCCCCAAAGAAGGATGCACTGCAGCCCCAGAAGGGACAGGCTGTGACCCCCAGAAAGGACAGGTTGTCACCCCCAAAAGGGAGGGGCTGTCAGCCCTAAAAGGGACGTGCCATCACCCCAAAAAAGGGCAGGCTGCCACCCCCAAAAGGGATGGGCTGTCACCCCAAAAAGGATGGGTTGTCACCTTCAAAAAAAGGACAGAGTGTCATGCCCAAAGAAGGATGAGCTGTCACCCCAGAAGGGTCTGACTGTCACCCCCAAAAGGGATGGGCTATCACCCCCCAAAGGGATGGGTTGTCACCCTCAAAAAGGAACAGGCTGTCACCCCAAAAAGGATGGGTTGTCACCCTCAAAAAGGGACAGGCTGTCACCCCCAAAAGAGACAGGCTGTCATCCCCTAAAGGGATAGGTTGTCACCCCCAAAAGGAACAGGCTGTCACCCCCAAAAGAGACAGGTTGTCATCCCCTAAAGGGACGGGTTGTCACGCTAAAAAAGGGACAGGTTGTCACCCCCAAAACAGGTTGTCACCACCCAAACGGAGGGCTATCACCCTCAAAAAGGGACAGGCTGTCGCCCCACACTGCCAGTGGCTCCCCGTGTTCCAGCCTCCGCCCACGGCCTCCACTCCCCGCTCCGCCCGCTGGCCTGGGTGCCTCCTCCTCCTCTGCCATCATGGGGTGGGGGTGCAGCTGCGGGGATTCACACCGGCCCGGTCCCTCCTCCTACCTGTTGGGGACATGTGATGTCGCCAGCAGGTCCCGGCGTCCCAGGCCCCCTTGCGCCTGGAACTGGAGGTTTGCTTCTGAGCCGTCCCGGGCCACAGCCCCCGACAGCCTGCAGGTGGCAGGGGCCTGCGTGTCCCCAGCCGTGGGAAGGCCAGCACTGGCCGTGGGACACACGGCCAGACCTCAGTCCCCTCACTCGCTGCCTGCGTGAGCCCGGGAGAGTTGCATCTCCCTTGGTGCCTTGGTTTCCCCTCTGTAACACAGGCAGTGCTAGGTCGGGCACAGGTTACTAGTGTTGTTCTTCTTATGGTTATCATTTTTTCAGAGACGGGGTCTCCCTCTGTGGCCCAGGCTGGGGCGCAGTGGTGCGAGCACAACTCACCGCAGCCTCGACCTCCTGGGCTCAAGCGATCCTCCCACCTCAGCCTCTGGAGAAACTGGGTACACAGGTGCCACCATGCCCAGCTAGTTTGTAAATTTTTGTAGAGACGGGGTCTTGCTATGCTGCCCAGGTTGGTCTTGAACTCCTGGTCTCCCTCCAGTGATCCTCTCAGCTCAGCCTCCCCAAGCACTGGAATTACGGGGATGAGCCATTGTGTCTGGCATTATTGTTGTTATTCTTTTTTTTTTTTTGAGTTGGAGTTCACTGTCACTCAGGCTGGAATGCAGTGTCACGTTCACGACCACCACAGCCTCGACCTGCTGACCTCAGGCAATCCTCCCACCTCAGCCTTCCAAGTAACTGAAATCACAGGCACACGCCACCACGCCCAGCTAATTCTTTTTTACTTATTGTAGAGACGAGGCCTTGCCAAGTTGCCCAGGCGGGTCTCGAACCCCTGGGCTCAGGCGATCCTCTCTTCTTCGCCTCTCAAAGGGCTGAGATAACCGCCCCCAGCTCTTGTTGTTATTAATATTTCCTGCGGAATAATTTAGAGTCCAGACAGGCCTGGAGACAAGAAGAAATTTGAGGCCGGGCTCAGTGGCTCAGCCTGTCATCCCAGTACTTTGGAGGCCAAGGCGAGCGGATTGCCTGAGTCTGGGGGTTCGAGACCACCCCGGGCCACTTGGTGAAACCTCGTCTCGACAATAAATCAAAAATTAGCCAGGCGTGGTAGTGCACGCCTGTAGTTCCGGCTACTTGGAAAGCTGAGTGGGGAGGATCGCCGGAGCCCAGCAGGTCGACTCTAGAGTGACCATGAGTTTGCCACTGCTCTCCAGCCTGGGCAACAGAGTAAGACTCCAACTCAGAAAAAAAACAAAAAGAAATTTGGATCACAGAGAGGAAGAACCAGAGGGATCGCAAAAGTAACCTAGCCAGCCCCTGTATTCTAGACACGCTGGCACATAAAAGCCAGTCGGATGGCTGGGTGCGGTGTCTTAGGCCTATAACCCCAGCACTTTAGGAGACTGAGGCGGGAGGATCACTTGAGGCCAGAAGATGGGAGGCTGAGGTGAGCCATGACCACACCACTGCCCTCCAGCCTGGGCAACAGAGTGAGACTCGGTCTCTAAAAAAATAAAAGACAAGCCGGGCTCAGTGGCTCAGCCTGTAATCCCGCACCTTGGGAGGCTGAGGTGAGTGGATT
>NW_007064599.1:0-3156 GCF_000164805.1 Carlito syrichta | reverse complement strand
GCGAGATTCGTCGCTGGACGGCAGGGTCTCGGCCACCTGGGACCGGCGGCCCCCGTCGGCATGGGGCTGGGAGGGGCTTCTCACACCTGCCCACAGGTGGCCGTGGAGGGTCCGCGGTGGCCAGGGTGGGGTCCTGGCGGCCGCCTGCCCGTCGTCTGTGGCTGCTGGTGATCCGAAGGGTGTGGGCGGGCCACGGCGTCGCGGAGGTCCCGTGGTTTCCTGTGGGGGCGGTCTTTACTTGAGGTTGGGGAGGGGCTTTGTCACTCCGTCACCGCTGTAGGCACTCAATAATTAGTTGTTGGCGTGAGTCTTTTCTTTAGAGACAGGGTCATTACAGCCTCCAACTCCTGGGCTTGAGCGATCCTCCCGCCTCAGCCTCCTCAGTAGCTGGGACTAGAGGCGCATGGCATCACGCCTGGCTCATTAAAATTTTTTTGTAGTGATGGAAGGAGTCTTACTCAGTTGCCCCGCCTGGCCTGATTCTTTTAGAAGAGGCCCCTGTCTTCAGTGAAAGCCAAAGCCCGGTAGTCATTGTCTCTGTGGAGGGAGGGAGAAAGGGTCATGCTGGAGCCTTTGGTCACAGGGGACACACGGCGGTGGCCGGGTCTACCTGGCTCCTCCCTCGGCACGGTCAGGTGGCTTCTGCCATCTTGGGTTGGTTGCCGCGGAGATGCCATGCACCGGGGTGGGAGTTTGGGGCCGGCCGGGCTGTCTGCCGATCTCAGATGGGCACAGCCGGCCCCATGCACAGCACCTTTTGGAAAAGAAGGTGTCCACGGCAGGGCCAGGGGCGAGCCAGGTCCTTTGGAGAGCAGCCAGGGGAGGCCCATTGCTCAGCCTCTGTTCCTCAGCCTCCAGGTGACACATCTGGCCCTGTGACACCATCTCTGTTCCTGTCCTTCATCTGACATTTGGGAATTTTTTTTCAGTCTCTCTATATATGTGATAGGGTCTTGCTATGTTGGCCAGGCTGGCCTGGAACTCCTGGTCTCAAGCAATCCTCCCGCCGCGGCCTCCCAAAGTGTTGGGATTACAGGCGTGAGCCACCGCACCCGATCCAGGAAACACCCATTTAAAAACTCTGTCAGATCCCCGAATGTCCCAGCCTCACCAGAGCCATGCTGGGACTCAGAGGACAGCCCGGAGCTCCACGGTGGCCTTGCTGGTCTGAGCCAGAGATGTCTTTGCCGTGCTCGGGTGGGAGTTTCTGGATTTGGGGGCAGGGATGCAGGACGTTGTCCCCTATGGCAGATTGAGCCGCCTCCCTGGCCCTGAGGGCTGAGTGCCACCAAAGCCACCTCCTGGCTGTCCTGGGTCAAGACGCAGCTCCACTGAGGCCGAAACCCCAGCGAGTGAGACTGATTCACCAAACCTTGACAGCATTTGCCAAAAGCCAGCGGCGGAGCCCGAGACAGGAGCCTGGAGAAGGTTCTAGACTCTTGTTCAGATCCACAGACGCAGAGACACCTGGGTTGGAGGGAACCATGCACATCGCTTTTCTGTCTTTCTTTTTTTGAGTCGGGGTCTCACTCCGTTGCCCAGGCTGGAGGGCAGTGGCACACTCATGGCCACTGCAGCCTTTACCTGCTGGGCTCAGGTAATCCTCCCGCCTCAGCCTCCCAAGCAGCTGGGACTACAGGCGTCACCGTGCCCGGCTCATTTTCTGATTTTTTTTTGTAGAGATGAGGTCTCGCCTTGTTGCCCAGGCTGGTCTTGAACTCCTGGCCTCAAGCGATCCTCCCACCTCGACCTCCCAAAGCGCTGGGATGACAGATGTGAATCGCCACACCCAGTCTGCACGTGCCACTTTCTGCAAACGCCATCCAGCCTTTCCTCGAATGCCTCCAGAGACAGGCGCTTGCCACTTCGCCACCTGACCTGTGTTTGGACCACCTTAGAAGTCTGTCTTTCCTCCCAGGGACTGTCACTGTCCAAACGAGGCCCCGGTGGTTCCAGCTCTGAACGCAGGTGGCCATAGTCAGTCTGGTGGGACTTACTTTCCTGATGACGGTGAGGACACTCAGATGTCCGCGGGCTGAATCTTCCTGGTTTTCTAGGTCTGCCTGTTCAGGGCCAGGTTTGGGGCCTCTGCTCTGCATTGGGGGAGCCCCCCGGGTGTCCCCAGCCGGCGCCAGAGAGCAGCGAGGCTGGCACGGCTCCTTCCTTGGTAGGAGGTATCGATCGGGGCTGCTCTGCGGTGTGACATCCCCATAAAAGGGGCTGGAGAACGTTCTGGAAGGGGAGGTGGAGTTTTGCCATCATGAGGGTGACGGACAGTGACTCTCCCTTGTGCTGTGAGGTCCGGCGCTCCTGGAGGGGGTGGGTGTGTTGGGGGGGCTGGGTAAAACGAAAAACAGTGGGTGTGAACTTGGAGGTGCCCCGGGGCGTGGCCCTACTGGGGGTGGAGCTTCCGGGCCACGGCCACGTTCTGGAAAAAAGGCACAGGAACAAATGCAGACCCAGCCAGAGTGGCGGGGGACAGGGGACAAGCAAGAGAAGGGGCTCTCTTAAAAATACAGATGAGGTCTCACTATGTGGCCCAGGCTGGCCTCCCACTCCTGGCCTCAAGCAATCCTCCCACCTCGGCCTCCCAAAGTGCTGGAGCGGCAGGCATGATCGCGCTTATGTCCAGAGCTCGCCAGGGGTCGGCTGGGACAGCCAGAGCTGTGTCTGAGGTCACGGGGGTCGGAAGTGGAGGCCCCAAGGCCACACGGGCCACGTCTTGCACTTCCTGCTTTCCTCGGCCGTAAGTTCGAGGGTGTGGAGGGACGGAGGGCTTACAGCCCGGCCGTTTCCGGAACGCACGAACACTGCATCATTCAACAAAAAACTGTTTTCAAGCAGCTGAAAAGGACACTGGGTGGGTTTCAGAGGTGGGTGGAGGGGCCTGGCACCCTCGGAAGAGGGGGACTCGGAAGGCGATGGGGCGAGAGCTGGAGCCAGCGGGTCTGACGGAGGTTTCTTGGCATCTGGAATCTTCTTTCCTGTCCCTCTCTCTGCTCGTGTCGCCTCAGGACATGCTAGAGGGGGAGAAACACAGGCCAAGTTATCACGATTCAAAGTGGAAAACGAGCCGGGCTCGGTGGCTCAGCCTGTCATCCCGCGCCCTTGGGAGGCTGAGGTGAGTGGATGGCCTGAGCCCGCGGGGTCGAGACC
>NW_007064598.1:0-1500 GCF_000164805.1 Carlito syrichta | reverse complement strand
TATAGTTTATTTAGAAAGTAAATTAGAGAGAGAGAGAAGATTCACCTCCCCAAGGTAGGGAAAGGGGCCAAAGCTTGGGGAAACATGGCAGTCATAGCTCAAAGAGCCACATGGCCAGACCAAAGTTTAGCAAAGCAATGGCCTAATTTTTTGATTTATTGTAGAGATGAGGTCTCACCATGTTGCTCAGGCTGGTCTCAAACTCCTGGGCTCAGGCAGTCCTCTCACCTCTGCCTCCCAAAGTGCTGGGCTCACAGGCATGGCTTTGCTGTGTCTTTTCTACCACAAATGTCCCAGTGCAGAGGGAAAGGGGTTATAAGTATACGCAGCTTCAGCCTCACCAGGTAGTGCCAACTACTTCTCAAAGTGCCCTTGCCCCCAGCTGCCATATGAATGACAGGCTAGGGAAGGGCAGAAGAAGGCAGGATCATTAGGGCCTTCTTAGTGACCTGAGTACAGAACTAAAGTGGTGGCCGTGGAGGTGGGAGGAAGAGACAGATGTGACAGAGTCTACAAGGCTTGCTACAGGGTTGGCTGTCGGGGTGAGGGAAGAACACGATAGACTCCCAGGCTCCTGGAGCAGAAGCAGAGATAGTGACAGCCAGCTGGGAGTCTGACCCCAGGACCATTTCTTGGGCGGGTCTTCTCTTTTCCTGTCCTAACCAGTGGTCCTCCTGGTCCCTCCTCCTCCTTGACAGCCTCACCCTATGAAGGTTGACCTCTCACCTACTTCTCTCAAGTTAGGAAAGCAATTGCAATCCCACGTGGGCTGGGAGCCAGATGAACAGAAAGACAAACACGCTTCCAGACAAAGAAATGAAAATGCTGACGGCGGTTTCGTGTTAAACTTTAACTGGTCTAACTGAACTGAACCTCAACTAATTTCCAAGTTTAAAGCAACAGAAGACATCACCAAGGTAAAGACTGAGAGTTTTGGCCCTACAGAGACGGTTTAGTCTCCAGCCTGGGCATTGTTCTTGGAAGGCCATGTGGCTCCTTCACAGGAGAGGAGGCCACATGTGTAGAGAATGAACATGTCTAGAGTGTATGAATTCAGAAAAGGAAGCTAAGAAAAGAATGTGTGGGAAGCTGGGCTTAGTGATGCACACCTATAATCCTAGCTACTTGGGAGGCTGAGGCCGGAGGATTGCTTAAGGCCAGGAGTTCCACACCAGTCTGGGAAACACAGTGGGACCCTGTCTCTAAAAAATGAAAAGAAGAAAAAGAAACAAACAGACGTGGGGGATCTCATTTCTATCAAATGAGGAGACTAGAGAACTACATCCAGCCCAGAGCTGGGCGTGGTGTCTCACTCTTAGTCACAGTTACGTGGGTGGATCACTTGAATCAGGAGTTCCAGACCAGTCTGGACAATATAGTGAGACCCCATCTCTACAAAAAAAGTATTTCACATGTGTTGAGATTTACGTGCTGTGACATGCCCAGCACTGTGCTAAGTGATCTGTTGCTAGGTACTAATGCATTCAATCTTTTTTGGGG
>NW_007064597.1:56237-61212 GCF_000164805.1 Carlito syrichta | reverse complement strand
AAAAAAAAAAAAAAAAAAAGCGGCCTGCCCAGCCCATCGGGGCCTGCACAAGAGCTGTTTGCTTCCGTGTGGCCTGGACTGAGGGTGACTTCCTGGTCTCCTGCTGGGTCCTGGCCCAGGCACTGTCACACCACACTCAGTGCCGGCTCCTGAGTTGCTTGGCTGCCTCTCCTCAGTGGCGTGTCAACCCGAGCTAGGGAGGGGGAGGCCTGGCCAGTGCCACCGGTTGGACGTGCTGGCCTTTGTTGGGGGAGAGGGGTGCTCCTCCCCCGTAGAGGCCGCAGGTGCCAGGCAGCTTCCTGGCGGGTGCTCAGCGACCACCCTTGGTCTCGCTGGCCTCCCCCACCCGAGCAGGCCATTCCCCTTCCAGCAGCCCCGGCCGTCCTCGGGCTGCCCTTCTTGATCAGCTCTGAGGTATGCCTGCGTCCCTGGACGCCAGATGGGCCTTTGGTTGCACGAGAGCCCTGCGCCTGCCCCGCTGGCCTGCCTGGAGCCGCCCTCCCAGACGCCCCTTCCTGTTTGCAGACGAGAAAACCGCAGCTGGGCGGCAAGGGCCTGGCGCTGAGCTGGCTGCCCTGGGACCGCAAGCAGGGCGCGAGGGAGGAGCCATCTGGTGCCCGCCGTCCTGCTGCTCTTTTCCCTCTTACACCGAGAGTCTGGGAAGGGCACGGCCAGAGTGACCGGAGGCTTGTGCAGTCTGGGGTCAGCCGGGCCCTGCTCCCACAGGCGTGGACCCCTGCTCTCCGCTGCCCTGCCCACTGACAGCAAGCGGCCACCCTTGCCTGCGCCCTCCAGCTGGCTGTCAGGGTCTCCCGCGGGCACAGTGTTTCCATCTGCCCTCTCTGAACGGCTGCCTCGGTGGCGTCCAGCCTCTACCCACCACTGCCCGGGCCGCCTACGGGCGCAGCCTGCCCTGTGGTGCCCACGCCTGGCCTCCTGCTTTGTATGGAGCCTGCGTTTGGGTTGTGTGGAACGGCTCCAGCCAGTGGCCGCACGTCCATCCACTGGGAGGCACCTGCAGCCTTGGCTCCATGCCTCCTTGGCGTGGGGCTGAGCCAGTCCAGGAAGAGCCACGTGGAGGGGCGAGGCCCTGGCCAATGTGCAGGATGCCGCCGGCCTCGGGCACCCCGGCCTCAGCACGTGGCTCCTGGTGCTTGCTGCCCTGGCCTGTGCGTCTGGTCCCTCCAGCTCTGCGCCACATGGATGCTTCCTCTCCTGGGGCTCCCGTCCTCCAGCTCGGGTTTCTCTCCAAGTGGCACATGGTGCCCCGGTGGTCCCTGTGGGTGTGGCTGCCAGCCCCGTTGGGGTTTCCGCCGTGGCTTCTTCCAGGGCGTCTCCATCTCTTCTCTCAAGCTGGATGTCTCAGCTCCTGACGTGCTTGTTCTGCCCCTCCCCTGTGCCGACCATGTGCCTGTTGTCCCAGCCATGGTCACTGCAAGGGGGTAGCATCAGCACAGGTGGCGTGGGGCCCACTTCATGGACAGCAACCACGTGGCTGGCTGAGTGACCCCCCCGTGGCATGGCACACGCGCCGCAGGACCCAAGCCCACCTCTGTCCTGTGCTCGCCACGGCGTGGGAGGGCAGACGGCTGGAGCTGTGCTCTGGCCCCGTGCTGCTGCCACGTCCCCCACTGCTGTTTGCTCATGGCAGGGTCTCCTGCTGCCACCAGTGTCCCCTCCCCACCCAGGCAGAGGAGCGTGGACTGGGTGGTCCCGCCAGCGGGACCTGCAGCAGCCCTGTGCCGCACCCGGGCCCCAGTGATGGCCGCCTCCTGTCTCTTCAGGCTCGCGCATCAGTGCCAGAAACCGCCACCCCACCATGGATGGGGAGGAGCAGCCGCCCCCTCGGGAAGTAAGACTGGGCCAGGGCACTGTCACCACACAGAGGAGTGAGGCCCCAGAGAAGACCACCTCCTACAGGGTGACTTCCTGGGCCACTCTAGCTGCTTCTCTTGGTTTTCTAGAATTTCACGGGGAGGGGGGCCCTGGGCGGTGGCCTGGTGGCTCTACCCACCCCACCTGGCGGCCTCCCCAGGGGTGGCCACAGAAGGGGGGTTCCCAGGAGCGTGGGCCCAGTGCACAGAGTGGCTGCACGGACTCAGGCTGTCGCCACGCCTGGACATCCTGACATGAGTGCCTCTCTGCCTGCAGGCTGACACGGAGCCTGATGTGACGTCAGGGCCTTTGGAGCCAGTGCCCACGATGCCCTCTGGAGAGCCCCAGAGCCTGAGTACGTCTCCCTTGGGCCTCGCATGGTCTGGGTGTGGGTGTGGCCACTGCTGGCAGCAGGGCTTGGAGAGTGGACCCAGAGGGGTCGCCCAGCTGCTCACAACAGCCGTGCCCATTGCAGCCGACACAGATGCCTTCCACCTGCTGCTGGAGATGAAGCTGAAGCGGCGTTGCGAGCCACCCAGTCTGCCCCCCACCGTGACCCAGCTGGTGGCCGAGGACGGCAGCCGGGTGTACGTGGTGGGCACAGCCCACTTCAGTGACGACAGCAAGAGGGACGTCGTGAGGGTGAGGCCACCAGCCGCCCCATGTGGGTGGACATGGGCTGTGGGAGCTCCTGCGTTCTGGGACCCAGCCGTCTGCCGCCCACCTCCTTTGGCACCCGGGGTCCCGGGAGGGGAGCTGGTGTTCCCGGCCAAGGCTGGGAGGCCCGGAGCGCTTCGCTGCGCCGCCCTCGGTGCTTGAAAGTGTGGATGGGGGCACAGGGCGAGGCCTGGGGGTGCGTGCCGGTCCGGGACGTGGCCGTGGCCATTGCAGACCATCCGGGAGGTGCAGCCGGACGTGGTGGTGGTAGAGCTGTGCCAGTACCGCGTGTCCATGCTGAAGATGGACGAGAGCACGCTGCTGCGCGAGGCCAAGGAGCTCAGCATGGACAAGCTGCAGCAGGCCGTCAGGCAGGTGTGCGGGCGGGACCCTCCATCTGGCCTGCAGGGGGCTCGTCTTGGGTCCCAGGCTCTGGGGGAGCCGGTGAGGGCGCTGCGACCCAGGACCCCGTCTGCTGAGAGCTCCTGGGGCGGGGTGGGTCTCTCTGGGCTGCTGAGAACCAAGACTGAGGTGGGATTTTTGAAAGGAGCCGGCGTCTGGTCTGGCCGGGGGTGTGCCCGCCCCTTTCAGAGGTCGTGCGAGACCCAGGCTGGTGCCTGCCCTCCATCCCACATGCCCCAGGCGAGGGGAGTCACCTTCACAGACCGCCCCCATCCAGCCAGGGCCGGCGCCCGGGCAGGCAGTGGCCATGATGGCCCTGCAGCCCCACCCCAGAGCCAGGCTCCATGGTTGTCTGGAAGGCGCGACCGGCTGCTCATTGCGGAGAAGGCGGGGTGGGTGACTAGGGCCGCTGCACCTGGCGCTGCCCAGGGGAGCCCCAGTGGCGACATGGATGCAGGCCGGGAGTGCCGGCCGGGCTCGTGGTGCTGGAGTGCCGTGGGGCTCAGTCACATGGGTGCGGCTGCTCATCTGGCCAGGGCCCCTCTGCAAGGGTCATGGTCGCCTAGACTGGGCGGCCCCAGCCCCTGGCCCCCGGCCCCGGCGGGTGAGGATGTTGCTCGCAGGACATTCCCGGGTCGGCGCCAGACCCTCCCTGGGAATGCCCAGGCGCCTAGCCCACACAGCTCCTCACGGGTGCCCAGGCTGCAGCCGCCTCCAGAGCCTCATGCCTGCCTAGGGAAGCGTGTCCTGGGTGTGCAGCCTGCCCTCGGCCCAGCCAGCCTGACGAGATACCCAGGAGCAGCTAGCCTCAGATGCGGCATCCGTGCCTGGCATGGCACTGCCGCCTGGGGCCAAGACCGCCTGTGCTCAGTGGGGGACAGGAGACAGCCCTTTCGATACCTGGCTATCCCACGAAGGCTGTTCTCAGGGCCTGCCTCTAATGTGATGTAAGGCCAGAAGACTCACGCCAGGAGGGCCTTGCGCGCCACAGCGTCCCTACACTGAGGCAGGGGGAGCCCGAGGACGCAGCTGGGCAGAACCCACCCTCAGGTGCGGGGCCAGCCACCCGCCATCCCCGCGGCGCTGCTGTGCCCGGCTGAGCCTGGCCCCTCTCCCTGCAGAATGGTCTCATGTCTGGGCTCATGCAGATGCTACTGCTGAAGGTGTCCGCGCACATCACCGAGCAGCTGGGCATGGCGCCCGGTGGCGAGTTCAGGGAGGCCTTCAAGGAGGTGGGCACGGGAGTGCAGGTGGGGGTGCATGCTGTGGCCGGGGCTTCCCGCCACTCCCTGACACCAGGCTCTGCTTCAGGCCAGTAGGGTGCCTTTTTGCAAGTTCCATTTGGGTGACCGGCCCATCCCAGTCACCTTCAAGCGGGCCATTGCCGCGCTGTCCTTCTGGCAGAAGGTCAAGCTGGCCTGGGGCCTGTGCTTCCTGTCGGACCCCATCAGGTAGGGCCGCCGGCCGGGAATGGGGCCAAGGCTGGGGCAACCCATGGGCAATCTGGGCGGCACTGACCCTCCCCGGCCGACCCTCCCCTCGCCCACACCCCGCCCCTGCCCCTGAGCGGTGCCAGCTGCGCCCTCTGTCCCCAGCAAGGACGACGTGGAGCGCTGCAAGCAGAAAGACCTGTTGGAGCAGATGATGGCGGAGATGATCGGCGAGTTCCCCGACCTGCACCGCACCATCGTCTCGGAGCGGGACATCTACCTGACCTACATGCTGCGCCAGGCTGCCCGGCGCCTCGAGCTGCCTCGCGCCTCTGACGGTGACGGCCGCCCGCCAGGCGTGGGGCCCCTGGGACACGCGTCTTCTGGCCTATGCTGACCCCGCCCCTTCCCCACAGCTGAGCCCAGGATGTGCATCCCCTCCGTGGTCGTGGGCGTCGTGGGCATGGGCCACGTGCCCGGCATCGAGAAGAACTGGAGCGCCGACCTCAACATCCAGGAGATCATGACGTGAGACCCGCCCCGGGCCCCAGGGGAGGTGGGACCCCTTGTGGGGGCGGGCTCGGGCTCTTGTGTCCCAGCCCGGCCCAGCC
>NW_007064597.1:53346-56217 GCF_000164805.1 Carlito syrichta | reverse complement strand
GAACTGTCTGCGCTCAGCCCTCCCAGCTCCCTCCCCTCCCCGCACTGGGGTCCGTGGGGTTGGGGCTCGGGGCCGGCCCCTACCTCACTGTGCCTTCCTGGGCCCCGGTGGCCTCAGGCACGTCCCGACAGGTCCAGGGCAGGCAGGTCTGGGCCAGGCTGGGGCCCGCCAGCTCCTGGGGGTGGCCTCCGGGCTCTGGCCGACCCAACAGCCCGCTGCCTCCTGGTTCTACCTGTCTGCAGGGATTTTGTGTTTTTGGCTCCTTGACTGTCTGAAAACCTCTTACTCAGGTAATTTTGACTTCAGAGGAAAAAACTGAAGCAAATATCAGGAAATGCAAGCCTTAAGTCTGGCCAGGACAAAAACAGCTCTTTTCCTTTGGGTCTGTGTCCCAAGCGGGCCAGAGTGCAGCTGGCTGGCGCCCCAGCTGGAGCCTGGTCCCACCCACCAGGGGCCGGCTGCCTGACCCTCGGGATGCACACAGACACACCGCCAGCCCTCCCTCGCCACGCCGTCCTGTGCACGCCATCCCCCTGGGCCATTTGCAGGCCAGCCTGGCCTCCAGTTGTCCTGTCCACTCTTGCATCAGGCCAGCGAGGCCACAGCTGTGCCTGGCAGGGGTTCGTGTCCTTCCTGCCACCCTTGTGGATTCATTCCTTAGACACAAATAAATTCTACTTTTGGAAGCTCCGGTTTTGTGAAATATGTGAAAATGGGGCTCAGGTGACAAGGGGGTCCCAGCTCCTCCCCCGTGCTCCCCAGGCCACAGGACACCAAGGGCACATCCTGGAGGCCTCGCCGCCCCCGTCCAGAGGGGGCTGGCACCTGCCAAGGGCAGTGTGCAGGGCCCCGGCCTGCCCTGTCTAGTCCCCAGACGGAGAGGGGCCAACAGGGGCTTCCCGGGTGGAGAGCTGGGTGCCTCTGCCTGTGTCTGCTCCCCGTGGCCTGGGCTGGCTCCGTGGCAAGCATGGCGGTGGGTGGGGCATCAGGGCTGCACTGACTGGGTCTTGCCTCCATGGGTCCGGACAGTGGTGCAGGAGCCCACGGTGGAGACAGGCCAGGCCCTCGGCCAGGTCCATGTCCCTGGGGCCCCCACAGGCAGCCCCTGGGGGCCTGGTCTGCAAGACAGGCTCCTCCAGCCCTTCATGGGCAGAGAGTTCCCAAGGACAGAAACGAGGCCCAGGCTGAACCCTCGGAGGGGTGTCCGGGGTGGTGGGAGGGGCACGGCACCGGAGCCCTGGTCAAGGCGGGGGGCTGCCTGGGTGTTTGAGGCTGATCTTCCGTGGCTCTGCCTCCTGGGGGGGCTGACCCCACAGCTGGCAGTGGCGTGTACACCACGTGGCCAGAGGAACCAGTGCCCCCTCCAGGTGAGCAGCCTGCCAGAGGCCCCTGCAGTGTGGGGTCCCAGTGGAAAAGACCCTCTGTAGACCAAAGAGGGAGGCCCACATTTGAGGGTGGCAAGAGGAAAGCCTGGCTGTGCCCGGGTGTCCATTCCGGAGCCCCTCCCCAGCACATGTCCCGCACACAGGCCTCGCTGAGCCCCAAATGTCGCCTCAGAATGAGCATGGACATCGAGGCCCAGCTGGGCTAAGAAAGGAGAGGCTCTGAGCCAGGCATGGTAGCTCACGCCTGTCATCCCAGCACTTGGAGAGGCGGAGGTGAGAGGATTGCATGAGCCCAGGGGCTCAAGACCCGCCTGAACAACATGGCGAGACCTCATCTCGACAATAAATCAAAAATCAGCCAGGCATGGTGGCGCGTGCCCGTGGTTCCAGCTTCTGATGGCTGAGGTGGAAGGATTGCCGGAGCCCAGCAGGTCAAGGCTGCAGTGGCCACGAGTATGCCACTGCACTCCAGCCTAGACAACAGAGTGAGACCGCAACTCAAAAAAAGCGGGGGAGCTCAGGAGGAACACGGGCAGTCTTGAAGCAGAGCATCTGTCCACTGAGGGTGGTGGCCCTGGGCATTGCTAGGATCTCCGCCAGCTCCTGCAGATGCGAATTTCCATCACAGTCAAGCCCCATCTGCCGCGTCCTGTGTCTGCCGTGTCCTGCATCAGCACTGGGGCGGGGCCGGCTCAGCTCCTGGCTAGCCTGGCCACTTGGACCCTCGGCCACCAGCAGGGTCCCTGGAGGGCTTCTTGAGGAGGCTATGCAGGAGCTCCATGGTGAGGCCAGAGGCAAAGTCACCAGGGCTGGGGAGGGCCACCAGTAAGTACATCAAAGGGGCAGAGACCTGGTAAAAAGAAGCTTATTTCCGAGTTCAAATCCAGGGCGCAGTACCGGACTCGAGGCCTTTCCAGAACGGTTCTGCTCACCCTCCAGGCTTTTACGGCTGGCTTTGGTAAGTCCTGAGTGTCAGGACCTAGACATTAGCCACGTGACCAGCAGAGCCTGGTATGGAACTCGAGTTTCGGCCGCATTCATCCGTAGTGGCGTTCTGCGGTCCAGACTCCCTGGTGCCAGGAAAGCCAGGGGTATCTCACGGCTGTTATCATCAGGGTCCGGCAGAAGCGGCCACGAGGCTTGCCACAGAGTAAAGGGCGTTTCCAGGCCTGAGACATCACGCACGCGAGACAGCTGCACAAGTCGCCAGGCTTAGGGCTACAGGATACGAAACTTACGCGAGTTTCTGGACACTGTTCCTTACGTTCAGGACCGCCCCGAAAAAGGGAGTCTGGGGATGTGCCTCTTCGGGCCGGCCGGGCGTGGACCCAGGGAAGCCGAGGCTCCCTGAAGCCGCTTGCCGGCGGCGCGAAGGGGAGCGCGCGGAGAGCGCCCTTGCCCCGTCCTCTCCAGGGCCCGGGCCACGCGGACCGGCGCGGGCGGGTCTCTGAGCCTCGGCGGATCGGGTCGGCCGCTCGCGCAGCCA
>NW_007064597.1:49290-52335 GCF_000164805.1 Carlito syrichta | reverse complement strand
GCTGCCCGGCCCATGTCCTTCCTCCGCGTCCTCGCTGCGCGACTAGAATACGCGCGAACGGACGTTTCTCGGCCAAAGGCGTTCCAAGCCCGAGTCTCATCGCCCTCTTCACGCCCGCTTCCACGTCCTCTGCGCCCTCGCCAGCACCCCCCTCCCAGCGGGATCCCCAGCATCCCGGCTCCTCCCCAGCCTTTCCGTTCTGTGTCTGAAAAGTGGGCGAGAGCAGCTTGGCATCCCCCCACCCGCCTCCTACCACCGGCTCAGAGTTGTCTGCTCCGGGGCCGGCAGGACAGTTTCTGACCCTCGATGAGATTACATGCCTCTCCGCGCCGGGCCTGCTGGTTCTGAGTTACAAAGACACACCTTGGCTGGGTGCCGTGGCTCAGGCCTGCAACCCCAGCCCTTTGGGAGGCCGGGGCAGGAGTACTGCTTGACGCCAGGAGTTTGAGGCCAGCTGGGACAACACAAGGCCCCATTTCTACACAAAATTAAAAAGTTAGCCAGATGTGGTGGCCCTTACAATCCCAGCTACTTGGGAGTGGGATGAGGTGGGAGGATGGCTTGAGGTCAGGAATTTGAGGCTGCAGTGAGCTATGATCACACCGCTGCACTGCAGCCTGGCCCACAAAGCAAGACCCAGTCTTTTAAAAAGCTGCAAAACTAGAGGCTTGGTGTGAAGAGAAAGTTCGGTCCACACAAGACTCTCCAGGTCAAGTGGCGTTCCCCAGCACCATCCTGCCTCCAGAGGGCAGTGTCTGGTGGTGCAACCTCCCTGGCTGGGTGTGCACAGAGCCTTGCTTGTGTCATGTGTGTTCTGCAATTTGCTTTTCCTCCTGCACCGCCCACTTCTGTCGCTCCGACCTTTAGACCTGTGCTCTGGGCTGACCTGCCAGTTCAAGGTCCCAGCTGCTCCCGGCCCAGTGGTGTGGCTCGGTGTCCTTGTCTCTGGGAGCGTTGACCTGAGGAGCGCTGGTGTTGTGTCCACTTTCTCAGGCTGCTTTCCATTTTCCCCTCTGATTACACGTAACGCTGGGGGTATTCGTGAAGTTGTGTGACATGAACAAAAGAGCTGTGGTCCAGGGCACACTTTGAGCCTGCTGGTCTCCGCCTAGAGTCTGGCGTGCCTCTGGCCACACCACTGTCCCCAGCCGCAGGAGTACCCAGGTGTGCGGCCACCAGCGCTGGGCAGTGCTGGGGGCTCTCAAGGTCTAGTGTTGCCCCACACGAGAGCGGCCCAGAAGTGTGCTTTGTTTGGCCGCCGGGTGCTTTCTCCCTCCTTCCCGGGCTCGAGTCCTGGTGTCTGACGGGCCCCTGCCCGGCCTGCACAGTGAGCGCTGCGTTTGATTTCAGACAGGCTGACGGTCGCAAAGTCCTGCGGTCGAGCATCCGCGAGTTCCTATGCAGCGAAGCCATGTTCCACCTGGGGATCCCCACCACGCGGGCCGGGGCCTGCGTCACGTCCGACTCCACGGTGGTGCGCGACGTGTTCTATGATGGTAATCCAAAACATGAGAGGTGCACGGTTGTGTTGCGTATAGCTTCCACTTTTATAAGGTAATGCCGGAGTCCTGCAGACCTGTCTATGTGCACTTGCTTATGAGTCGCAGGGGATTGTGCTCATGCAGCTAGAACGTCCAGCGGGACAAACCGGGGACAGCCTGGCCTCTCAGAGACCCCTGCCTATCTATGAAGTAGACACTGCATCTCCTGGGAGGGATTTCCTGTGTAAGAGGCACTTGGCATTTTCTGGGTCGGGGCTCTGTGCTGTGTGTGGATGCTTGTGCCAAGCCCTCGCACCCTCATCCCAGCTCTTGTGGCTGTAAGAGGGAGGTGGAGGTGGCCTTCTGGGACCGGGACCCTTGAGGCACCAGCAAGAGGGGCAGGACCTTGGGTACCAGAGGGCCCCTGAGTGGCACTTCCAGGAGGAGCGGCAGCCGGGTGTGTGGGACGTGTGCAGAGCTGTTTCCTGAGAGCCTGACAAGGAACTCCTTAGCCCTGACCAAGGAATCGGCCTCCGTGAGCACTGCTATCAGCAGGCGGGCATTAGGCTTGACTTGGCATGCTGCGGTCGTCACGGCCATCCTACCAGCCCCCCCACCCCCGTCGCTCACTCAGTCCCTTTGTGCTGGCTTCTGTCTGTGAGCAAGCCTGTTCGTCTCGTGTCACCTGCCGTTGACGTCCAACACGTCCTCATTCTGATGACCTGGGCTCAAGAGTTGTCCAGAGGTGGCCATAGCCATCGTGGCACTCCGTCCTGCCAGGGCTGCCCGGGCCTGAGGCTGTGTGGGGCTCCGGCTTCTCCTGTCCTCTGTGGGTGGGAAGCCTCAGGGCAGAGGTGTCCTGACCCCAGGAGACCCTAACATTCGGGGAGGGTGTCCACGCCTTGCACGGTGTTCCTGGCCTCTGCCCACCCGTGGCTGGTGGCAGCCCCAGTGACAACCAGAGTTGTGTCCACACAGGGATGATCACCCTGGCTGAGGACTCCTGCTGGCCACTCACATGTGTCCGTGGCCTGGCTTGTACCCCCCAGGACACAGTGACAGGCTGTGTCCCTCTGGGTGGAAGGGCACGCAAGAGTCCTGCTCATGGGGTGGGGGTAGAGCTGACCTGGGCGGCTTCCAGCCCTGGGCCTCCCCTGCGCATGCCCCGACTGCAGAAACGTGTCTGGTCAGTGGCAGGAGTTTGTCTCTTAGGGCAACATTCTGGTGGGCTGCTTGGTAGGTCAGGTCCTCTCCCTGCTGTGTGGCGAGGGGAGCCGACCACAGCTTCCTCTTAGCTTCCAGAAGGCTGGGTGCTGCTTGACTGTGGAAATCTTGGTTTCCACTCCAGGTTTGGCTCCTTTGAGATCTTTAAGCCCGCAGATGCGCTCACGGGCCGTGCAGGCCCCAGCGTGGGGAGAAACGACATTCGCGTGCAGATGCTCGACTATGTGATCGGCTCTTTCTACCCGGAAATCCAGGCCGCCCATGCCAGTGACAGCGTGCAGAGAAACGCCGCCTTCTTCCGAGAGGTGGGGGCCGCAGCCGCCACTCTGCTTGCTGTGGC
>NW_007064597.1:34455-48984 GCF_000164805.1 Carlito syrichta | reverse complement strand
GTCTGCCCTCCTGCCGCCACCTGTGGGGGGCCACGCGGGCCTCAGCCAGCAGGGGCGTGTTGGAGGGAAGGGCGGGCCCTGGGTCCCTGGGCGGGTCCCTGTCGCGCTCACAGGGAGGGGCCCAGCCCCACATACCCCCAGCCACCACTGGTGTCTCGGCTCGGGTGTGGGTCCACCCACAGAACCGTCTGACATACCTCCCCAGCAGCACACATCCCACACACTCTGACGGCATCGTCCCTGTCATGGGACGTCCAGAGAGCAGTGGGGCACCGGGGCCTTGCCTGGCTGGACTTGGGGGCAGGAAGAAGGGTCAGGCGAGGCAACCTGGGAGGGCAGGGCACGGGGTCTGCAGCCGGACCTCGGGGGAGCAGCCGTGGCTGGGGTCAGAGGGAGCCCCACGCTGCCATGCAGCTCCGGGCTGCAGAGCTGCCAGGTGGCGGAAGGGGCACCGGGCCGCCCCTTGTCCCCCCCAGGCCATGCCCTAGGGTGCTGACAGTGCAGGGACAAGCGGGTGACCAGGGCAGGTGGTTATTCCCCCCTGGGCCTCAGTCCTGATGGTGAGGCTGGAGGCAGCATGCCTGTTGGTTCCTGGGAGCACCCGGGCCTGGCAAGAGGCAGGTGTGTGGGGGGCCCTCAGGGCAGCCCTGTGTCTCAGGCTCCCAGACTCCCTGTCAAGGCGGGTCTCAAGACTGCCCGGTGCTGGGCTTGGGGGGCCTGCGTCCGGGCAGGTAAGGGGATCGAGGCCGGTGGCTGGACCTGGCCTTGGTGGGGCCCAGAGCAGTGGCCTGCACCGAGGGCAGGGTTTGGCTTCCTGTTGCTCCGAGTCTTGGAAATATTGGGGTCCCTGACTAAAGCCAGAAGATACGGTGTGAGTGAGGATTAAAGCCCACATGTACCAGCGCTCTCGGGACCCTCTTCCTCCTTCTAAATACTTGCAAGTGTCCCCCTGTGGTTGAGATTATGAGGGACACCGGGACACACCCCCAGAAATCGCCCGAGCGAGAACCGCCCACAGAAGCATGGCAGGTTTCGGGGGGGGGAAGACCGGCAGGGCTGGTCTCACCCTGGGGTGGGGCCATGGGTCTGATCGGGCCCAGAGGAGCAAGTCCCAGCACCTGTCCCGCCACAGGTGACACGGCGCACAGCCCGGCTGGTGGCCGAGTGGCAGTGCGTGGGCTTCTGCCATGGCGTGCTCAATACCGACAACATGAGCATCGTGGGGCTCACCATTGACTATGGGCCTTTCGGCTTCCTGGACAGGTGAGCAGACCCAGGGGGCACAGGTGAGAGGCTGCCAGCAACCCGCTACTCACCCAGGAATGGGCCCCAGGGCAGAGATGCCCAGGGTGCCGGGGTGGCAGGGAGGAGGGCCGTGGAAAGGCTGGCTATCCGGTCACTCACGTTGGTGCACGGCCCCCAATGTAAATGTGACAAGCTTTTCAAAGGAATAAGAAAAGCAATGGGATTGTAGGGTGGGGACGGGAGCAAGTGGCGAGGAGGAAGCAGGGCAACAGTCTGGGCCCCGAGGGCAGCGCCCAGGCAGCTCCCGATAGCGCTGATGGGCTGGTGGCTGGGGTGGGAAGGAGATCAAGGGCACTCAGAATCCTTGTCCTGAGACTGTCGGGACAGGACAGGCAGGCGGTGGCCGCACAGGCTCTGCCTTTGGGCCTCCCCTCCAGGGGGCCCGGCCTCGTCCCTTCCTGTCCCTCAGCAGCCGGTGCCCTCGCTGTGCGACAGGTACGACCCTGACCACGTGTGCAACTCGTCCGACAACACTGGGCGCTACGCGTACAGCAAGCAACCGGAGGTGTGCAGGTGGAACCTGCAGAAGCTGGCCGAGGCCCTGGAGCCAGAGCTGCCCCTGAAGCTGGGCGAGGCCATCCTGGTCGAGGAGTTCGACACCGAGTTCCAGAGACACTACCTGCAGAAGATGCGCCGGAAACTGGGCCTCGTGCACCTGGAGCTGGATGAGGACGCAGCACTGGCGGCCAGACTCCTGGAGACCATGCACCGGACTGGTGGGTGACCCAGGCATGCACCACAGCATGCTCCGGACTGTGCACTGTATGGCTGTGTCCTTGCCGCCACGTGTCTTAATCGTACGCTCTCCTCGCACCCTGGGCTGTCTTTACTCTTGCCGCCATGTGCCTTCTCCACACGCCGTCCTCGTACACCTGGCTGCTCTTCCTCGCTCCTGCCTACAGTGCCACTATGCAAACGAGTGTGCAGGTGTCCGGGTCCATTCCCAGTCCTTTGGGCCACACAGCAGGGTTCTCGGTCAGATATGTGCCTTAACAGCTCCAACTTGAACCTCTGCGGTGTGTGAACAGAAGCAGCAGGAGTGGGCACCCTCGTCCTGCCCCTCGTCTGTGGGTTGCCACTGAGGATGGTGTCAGCTGCGAGCTGCTCTGTGTAGGCGCTTACCACAGCAAAGTTTTCCTCTAGTCTGGGTGACTTTACCAGGAAAGGCTGTTGGATTTGGTCAAATGCTTTCACCTGCAAGAGTCGGCCATGTGGTTTTATTCCTTCCTTCGCAACTCCTTGCAATCTAGGGAGAAATGCTGCCTGGTCCTTTGAATGTGAGGTATAATCCTTCTAACATGTCGAATTTTGCTCTTACTGGGAGGACTTCTATGTCTGTATTCATGTAGGAGATTGGCCTGTAGTTTTTTCTTTTTTCTTGGAGTGTCTGTTTGGCTTTAATATCAAGGCAGTGTTGACCTTGAGCATGAGTTAGATATTCCTTTCTCTTCTATTTTCTTTCAAAATGTTTTTCTTTTGTTTTGAGTTGGAGTCCCACTCTGTCCACCCAGGCCAGAGTGCAGTGACACGCTCATGGCCACCGCAAGCCTTGACTTGCTGGGCTCAGGCGATCCTTTCGCCTCAGCCTTGCAAGTAGCTGGAACCACTACGCCTGGCTAATTTTTGGATGTAGAGATGAGGTCTCACCAAGTTGCCCAGGCTGGTCTCAAATCCCTGGGCTCAGGGAATCCTCTTGTCTCTACCCCCCAAAGTACTGGGATGACAGGCTGGTAAGAATACTTAACATTTTTAAGTGTGCAATAAGTGGACACACGTTGCTGGCCATAGGTACAATGTTGCACAGTAGGTCTCTAGAGCTTATTCATCTTGCTTGATTGAAACTTCATGTTGATCGGTAATTCCCCGTTTCCCCTCCCTGCAGCCCCTGGTAACTACCATTCCTCACTTTGATTCTGTGAATTTGACTGCTCGACACTTCATGTGAGTGGAGTCATGTAGTGTTTCTTTCAGTCCTCTCGTGTGATCCCTTATTGGTATACTCAGCAACAATGTCCTCACTCATTTGAATTTAGCTGCCCTCTCTTTCACCAGTCTGTTCTTTCATTTGTCTCCCTCCAATCCTTAGCATTTCCTTCCCTTTTGTTAACTTTGGTCCTACTTTTGCTCTTATTTTTTTGAAGACAGTGTCCCCTCTACTGCCCAGGCTGGAGTGCAGTGACACAATCCTAGTTCACGGTAGCTTCCAACTCCTGGGCTCAAGTGGTCCTCTTGCCTCACCTTCCCAAAGTGCTGGGACTATAGGTACACACCACCATGCTCAGCCTTTGTTTTTCTCAATTCCTTAGGTATAAGGTTAGAAGTTAGTGATTTATTTTTTAATGTAGGCGTTTACAGCTGTACATTTTCTTCTGATCACTGCTTTTGCTGTATCCCATAAGTTTTCGTGTGTTCTGCTTTTTTAAATTTACAAAATTGTAAGTGATTTTTAGTTTCACTCCATTGTGGTTGGATTTCAGTCTTTTTAAACGTATTAAGACTTGTTTTGTGGCTTAATGTTATGGTCTGTCCTAGAGAGTGGCCTTTGTGCATTTGAGAAGGTGGTGTATTCTGCTTGTGTTGGGTATTCTATTGGCGGGGAGACCCAGAAATACCCAGAACTAGTTTTTGGATGACAGGCCCCTTGTAGTAGAGACCTCCCTGCTAGGTAAGCATTCCAGAAGCCGTCAGCACCAGTGGACTCGCTAGCATGGTCGTGAAAGACTGCATTTGGCCTAAGTTTTTTATTCTTTCAGCGTGTTTGTCCATTTCACGATGGGTGATGTTTTACAAGTACACCTGCCCACATGGCAGTGAGTGTTCAGCACTTTTTCACCCCCAAACAGCATAACCCCCATGCCCCAGCCTCCCTATTCACCTGCTCTCACCCCAGGCGACTTTTGTTTCCCCATATGAAAGAAATCCTCAAAGGGAAACGTTTTACTGATGTAGAAGAGGTGAAACAGAAAACATCAGAAGCACTAAAAGGTGTCCAAACTGATGCATTCAAAAATGGTTCTGAGCAGTGGAAAAGCATCCTAATAGGTGCACTGCATCAGACAGAGAGTATTCTGAAGGTGACTCAAGTTTTAACATGTAAGAATGCACGTTTTTGGCAAACTCCATGTTTCTGGGGTCCCCTCGTGTATGTCTTAGGCCTGTTTTATTCCTGCTGCTGTTGAGGCCCTCTCCTTCCTCACTGATCTGGGGAGACCCTCCGTCCAGAGTGGCGTCTTGCAGTCTCCGACTGTGACTGTGGAGCTGCTGCTTCTCCCTTCGGTTGTTTGCTTGCGGCACGTCTCTCAACAGTTTCGTGTGTCTTGCGCATGCTTCCTTGTTCCTCGTTTCCTCCGTTACTGCCGCCTCTCGTGTTTGGTTGGTTTTTGTAACACACAGTTTTGACTCCTTTCGCGTTTTCGTTTGTTTGGCAGATGTTTTCTTGGGGGTTACCATGGTTGTCACTGTTTCCAGGACTCAGGCTAAGGACCTCATGGCATCTGGCACATGTTGGGCCCGGGTGTGTCACAGCAGCTTCTCAGCAGTCTAGCTCCCAGAGCGTGTGGCAGTGATTGTGACCACAGCCACAGGGCCAGGTGCCAGCCTCAGTGCCTTTGCAGTGCCTCCACCCATTTTACACCCATTTACATTTGACTGGCAGGTTCAGAGAATGGTGGCCAAGCTGAGAGACAGGTGGAGGCTGGGGAATGGGGCCATGGAGGGGTCAGGAGCTGAGCAGGCCTCGATACAGGTGCTGGGCAAGCCTTGGGGTCTGTCTGGTATGGTGCAGTGTTGCGGCAGGGAAGCTGGAGCTGTGATGCCCCGCCCTGAGCAGCTTGTGTTCCAGGTGCCGACTTCACGAACACCTTCTTCTTGCTGAGTTCCTTCCCAGTCGAGCCTGAATCGCTGGGCCTGGAGGAGTTCCTGGCCACGCTGCTTGCACAGTGCGCCTCCCTGGAGGAGCTAAGACGTACCTTCCGACCCCAGATGGAGCCCCGGTGGGTACTTGGGTCTTGCTTCCTTGGACTTTGTTTCCAGAAAGGGAGGAAGACTCAGGCTGGACTCGGTGGCTCAGTCTGTTATCCCAGCACTTTGGGAGGCCAAGACGAGTGGATTGCCTGAGCCCACGGTTCGAGACCAGCCCAGGCAACTTGGCAAGCCCTCGTATCTACAATAAAATTTTTTAAATGGGCCAGGCGTGGTAGCACACGCCTGTAGTTCTGGCTACTTGGAAGGCTGAGGGAAGGATCGCCGGAGCCCAGTGGGTTGATGCTGGGGTGGCCGTTGAGAGTGCTCATGCACTCCAGCCTGGGCGACACAGTGAGACTACAACTCAAAAAAAAGGGGAGGAAGATTCAGAAGCAGAGGACCCAGGAAAAAGTTGGAGGAGTGCTAACAGACCCTGTGGGTGGGGTCTGGGGCAGTGCTGGGGCCATGCTGACATGTCTGGGGGCTAGGCAGCACGGGCTGGCAGACAATGGTCTCCGCTCACCAGGGAAGATGGGCCCAGACTCCTGGCAGATCGTGCTTTCCACACCACCTCCCAGCGGAAAGAGCCTGCCGTGTCTTCAGTGCTGCACATTTTCACGATGGGATGTGGCTTTTGACTTGAAAAACAGGCCAGCAGGGCCTGCTGAGCATGAAGCCCCCTCAACTGAGGAAGGGTGGTCACTGCCCATGCAGCCTCTCCAGAAATGGGTTTGGCCCTGCCATCACTGCGGGAAGTACTGGCGGCTGTGGCAACCCACAGGCACTAAACTCGGGGGTCAGTGGTTCTGCAGGCCCCACCCTCAGCCTCTCTGGGACCCATGGGCTCACTCCCCCATGGAGCTCAAGGCTGGAGGGCAGAGCAGGCCGGGCCAGCAGCAGGGTGGGCGCCTGTGCTCTTGCACACGGAACAAGACCGGGACTGCCTGCAGGGTCTCAGCCACTGCCTCCTGGTGCTCCTCTCCCGCAGGCAGCTCTCGATGATGCTGATGTTGGCGCAGTCAAACCCACAGCTGTTTGCACTTATTGGCTCACGGGCCAACATCACCCGGGAGCTGGAGCGGGTAGAGCAGCAGTCCCGGCTGGAGCAGCTGAGTGTGGCCGAGCTGCAAAGCAGAAACCGGGCCCACTGGGTGGACTGGCTCCAGGAGTACAGGTGAGCCCTGCACCCAGTAGTTCGAGTTGCCGACACCTCACTGCTGCGGCCACCAGGTGAGGTGGCCGCATGCAACTTCAGGGGGGTTGTCGTGGGCTGCCTGCCATGTGGCGAAAGACCAGCCCGGATGTGGTTCCAGAGCCCGGCTGGACAAGGACAGGGAAGGTGTTGAGGATACCACCACCTGGCAGGCCGAGCACACACGTGTGATGCGTGCCACCAACCCAAAGTATGTCCTGAGGAACTACATCGCGCAGAACGCCATCGAGGCGGCTGAGCACGGAGACTTCTCAGAGGTGAGCGCCACCTACCCCATGGTCCCTGAGAGGGAGGGTGGCTTCTGATCCCCCAACCCCCACCCTTGCGCTTCTCCAGGTGCGGCGTGTGCTGAAGTTGCTGGAGACCCCTTACCACAGCGAGGAGGGGACCGCCGCAGAGCCGGAGGCGACCAGCGGGGAGCACACGTACAGCAGCAAGCCCCCACTCTGGGCGGCTGAGCTGTGTGTGACATGATCCTCGTAGTGGCCTCGGGCACTCCCCAGCCTGGAGTCTGAGGCCCCCCAGTGCTGCTGAGTTGTTGAGATGGGGCCAGCCGCCCTCCGCACCCAGCAGGGGCTCCCCCTGCCACGTGTGGCGGCGCAGCGGGCCCACACGCTCGTCTCTCCATGACGGCAGAGACACCCAGTCAGGACCTGACCTGTCTCTGTCTGACACCGGCTCAGCGACACAACCCAGTCTAGTGCACAGCCCAGCGCTCAGCTCCCCACAGGGCCATGCCTGGGGGCATCCTGGCCCCTACAAGCGTGTCTCCCCAGCGCCTCAATAAACCAGCAGCTTCTTCCCGCTGCCTTGTGTGGTCCCTCCTCCCTCCCACCGTGCCCCACCTGAGAGAGAGGCCGAATGGAAACAAGGACGCCTTTATTGAGAGGTTCCACAGGCGAGCCTTCAGGCGTCCTGGTAGTAGTTGTTGAAGTTGATGCGCAGCAGGAAGTCCTCCAGGTGGGGCTGGTAACCGCGGTTCACCAGCTTGGTCACCACTGGGGAGAGCAGGCAGCTCAGACGCGGCCGCTGGGGTCAGAGCCCTCCCGTGTGCTCACGCCCCACCCCCACATCCTGCCCTTCAGGGCTGGGCCTCACCTTTGAAGAGGAAGTGGGAGTAGTATCTAAAGGTGTTGTAGGACTGCTGCATGAGGGCAAAGTTGGGGTGCTCGGCGCCCCGCGGCCCATCCGCAGGGCCCCAAGCCTGCGAGATGAGCTGGCTGCGGAACTTGAGCACCAGGCTGAAGACACTGTGGATGATGTTCATGACCGGCGCCGCCTTCTCCGTCAGCAGGCCCCTGCAAGACGCGTGCTGTGGGTGGGCTGTGCCTGGCCACAGGGCACATCAGGCGCTGTGGCGTCCAGGGCCCCCCTCACCTGAAGACAGCCTTGTGCAAGTACTCGGCGTGGGCGCGCTGGATATCCTCGAGGTCCGCGGCTGCGGCCAGCCTGGCCCTGAACTCGCACCAGGTGACGTGCAGGATCTGGCTGGCGATGTAGCCCTGGATGACCTTCACGAAGTGCTGCATCTCGTGCTTGAACAGCTGCAGCTGGCGGAACTGCACGGAGCTGGCCATGCGGCTCAGCAGGGCTGGGCAGAGAGTGGAAGGTAAGTGGCAGCCCAGCCTCGGGCGGGCTGCCTAGGGCTGGGGCGGCACGGCCCGGCAGGCCCCACCTGTGCGCTTGAGGTGGAAGCAGACGTCCTTGAGCGTCCAGGTCACGAGTTTCAGCTGCAGCAGGAAGGAGAAGATGCCGTTGTACTTGCTCAGGCAGCTGTCAGTGATGACGACGTTGAGCGGCCAGTCGACCTGTGGGGAGCCCGGCTCAGCGCAGCCCCACAGTGTCCCCGCCGCACCCCGCAGGTGACCAGGGCTGCTGCTGACCTTATACCTGAGCTCCAGGCAGCTCAGCGCGTCGGGGGCGTTGGGGGCAAACGCCTCGGGCAGGTACTTGAGGGCGAAGGAGAGGTTGGCAGCGTGCGGTGTGTCCCCCGTGCAGGCTGCACTGCAGGGCCTTGCTCAGCACCGAGTTGAGCGCCAGCGGGCTGAGCAGCTCTCCCGGCGTCTGCCCAGCCCCGAGCTGCAGCAGGAGAGGGCAGGGCATCTGACCCGGCCAGCCCAGCCCCTCCCGGTCCGGGGGCCGCGCCCTCCGCCACCTGCCCCCCACCCCCAGCCGCGCGGTCACCTTCTCGAAGAGCAGGTCACTGAGCGACTGGGCGAACTCGCCGTCCTCCATCAGCAGGAAGTGCCGCAGCGCCTCACAGTGCGCCTCGAGCTGCAGCTCCACGAAGTAGTAGTCCACGGCGGCCTTGTTCACCAGCGAGATGCTGCGGGTGGGTGGGGCAGACGGGCGTCAGGCACTGGCCGGGGCGTGGCATGCACAGCGGGGAAGGGGCAGGGCGGGCGCGGTGCTCACTGGGCGGCCAGCGGGGCAGTGACTGAACGCTTCATGAGGACGGGCAGCGTCAGCAGCTCGCTCAGCTGCACTGCACTCCCGTCGGCAGCTGGCTGCACCTGGGGGTCCACTGGGAAGGCGGAGGCCCGCGGGAGCACGTGGCGCAGAAGGTGCGCGGCCGGAGGCTCTGCTGCAGGGCGAGACCCAAGGCGATTGTGCCGGATTCACGGGACCCAAGGAGCCGGCCTTCCCCGCGGGCCACCACTCACACATGGCCTCGTAGTTGTCCGGATACTGCTCCAGATGGTACCGTGCCGCCAGGCCCGCCAGGGAGGCCGGCTCCGCGCCATGCTGGGCCTGGGCCGGGGGCTCAGCCGCCTCCACTGCCTCTACACCGGGGCCTGGGCTGCTCCCGGCCGCTGTGTCCTCCTAGCAAGATGCCGGCCTCCTAGCGTCGCGCCCCACCCAACGCAGCTGCCAACCCCCCTTGTGTTGGAGGCAAGGGCAGCCCCCATGGAACCCGGTGTGCTGGCCAGAGGGAGCGCCCTCCCCGCTGCCCATGACCCGGCCCCCACGTCCTCCAGACCTGTGAGTTCTGAGGCCAACTGGGAGAAGGCTCCTGAGGGTGTCCACTCCGCCGCCGGCCTGGGCACGCAGGAAGGGGGGGTCGGGAGGGTCAGGGCAAGCACCTGCTGAGGGGCCGGGGCCTGGCTCGGGCAGCACCTCCCAGGTCCCCAGGACAGCACTCAGGTCTCGACTGGAGGACAAGGAGCCTCATGGGCAGCGTCACACCTGCCACCTCCTCCCCCTGGGCTCTCTAGGCCCTGTGACACCACTCGTGACCACTCGTGACCACCCACTAACCCGTCCGACCTGGCTCCTCAGGGACACTGTCTCCTGCAGCAGAGGGCGTGGTCTGAAGGCTGCTCTCCTCCTTGTCTTCCAGGCTGGGGGAGCAGGCGGAGGGCACCACTTCTGCAGGGGAGGGTGGCCCATGTCCCAGGGTGGGGCTCCGTGCACCAAGGCCGAGGTCTGACTGAGACGCGTGGCCAGGGGAATCCTCTTGGACCCTGGGTATGTTGGGCACAGCCTCAGGTAACAATGACCCCAGCATCACGTGGGACTGAGAGAGGTGTCTGTGGGCATCCCACCGTGGCAGGGTAGAAGCCACATCTGATACATTCTCTTCCATGCTGATGCTGGCATCTGACCAGTATCTGTGTCCATCCCACTGTGGCTGGGTAGAAGCCACGTCTGTCACATTCTCCCCAACCTTGATGCTAGCATCTGACACGTGTCCATGAATGTTCCACCGTGGCCGGGTAGAAGCCACATCTGACACGTTCTCCCCAACTCTGATGTTGGCGTCTGACACATGTCCATGAATGTTTGACCGTGGCAGAGTGGGAGCCACATCTGATACATTTTCCCCGACTTTGATGCTGGCATCTGACACGTGTCCATGAATGTTCCACCGTGGCTGGATAGAAGCCACATCTGACACATTCTTCCCCATACTGATGCTGGCATCTGACACATGTCCGTGGATGTTTGGTCGTAGCTGAGTAGGAGCCACGTCTGACACATTCTCCCCAAACTTGATGCTGGCATCTGACACATGTCCACAGATGTTCCACCGCGGCCGGGTAGAAGTCGCGTCTGACACATTCTCCCCAACTCTGATGTTGGCATCTGACACAAGTCCATGAATGTTTGACCGTGGCAGAGTGGGAGCCACGTCTGATACATTCTCCCCAACTCTGATGCTGGCATCTGACACGTGTCCATGGATGTTTGGCTGTGGCAGGGCAGAAGTCACATCTGGTACATTCTTCCCAACCCTGATACTGGCATCTGACACATGTCCGTGGATGTTCCACCGTGGCCGGGCAGAAGCCACGTCTGACACATTCTCCCCAACTCTGATGTTGGCTTCTGACACATGTCCGTAGCTACTTGACAGTGGCAGAGTGGGAGCCAAGACTGACACATTGTCCCCAACCTTGATGCTGGCATCCGACACATGTCCATGGATATTCCACCGTGGCCGGGCAGAAGTCACATCTGACATGTTCTCCCCAACCCTGATGCTGGCATCTGACACGTGTGTAAGGATGCCTGACTGTGGCTGAGTGACAGTCATATCTGACACACTCTCCCCCACATTGATACTGGTCTCTGACACATGCCCATGGATGTTCCACTGTGGCTGGGTGGGAAGCATTCCAGAAGCATGGCCCCCTGTGGGAACCCCATCCCCTGACACATGCCCTAAGAGCTGCTCTGTGGGCTGGCAGTACCCCTCTGGGGAGGTGACATGCCCAGGTGCATGTGCATGAAGCAGAGCCACCTGTGTAGCAGGGACATGTGTGTCCAGCTTCCTGTGATTGTCGCCTGACAGCTGGTGCCCTGAGCTGCCCAAGTTGTCCTCTACAGCCTGGAGGAGCCCTGGTGTCAGTGAGGCAGCCACAGTGGGCCTCAAGACAGTACTGAAGTCATACTCCTGTGGCCTGGAAGACCAAATGCTGGTGGCTGCAGGGGCCTCCCCAGGAGCTAAGAGGGATAGGTCAGTGCTGATGGTCTGCAGAGCCTCCTCCAGGAGAGGGACCGTGCTGGTCTGCGCAGATTGCTCAGCCCCCAGGCCCACGGGAAGGAAGTCTCCAATGCTAAGGCCAGCCGAGAACGGCCCAGTGCCCTCTGCCTGCTGGGGCCCTGGGTCACCGGTCTCGACTGCTGGAGACTCCAGGGGCAGCGGCATCGGTGTGGCCAGGCCATCCCAGGCATCCACATGTTGCTGTGAAGGCTCAGAATCACAGCCTCGGCCTCCCTCTGGGTGCTCAGGGCCTAGACACATGACCTGAAGCACAAGTGCCATTAGACCCAGGTTGATTTCATGTTCCCTCTGACAGCTAACCCTGTCCCGTAAGTCAGGTCTGCAATCTTGAGCGACACTTGCCAAGTGCTGAGGACTATGGGGACGGGGACATGGCCAAGCCCAGCACACCCTTCTCAGAGCTGGTCAGAGCCCCAGCGCCCTGGACCCAGCCCTGACTCCTCACCTGGGCGTGTGCACTTGAGGGGACATCCAGGATCTCCTGGGGCGTGTGTGCCACAGACGAGTCTCTTAGCATCCTCTGGAAGTCGCGGCAGCAAGACAAGAGCAGCAGCTGTGTGGGGTGTCTGGCCGAGCTGGCGCCCAGCAATCCCCACATGGCAGCCCTCTGCAACAGAAGTCACAGGCCCTGCCACCCATAGCTGCCACACACACTGGACAAGATGAGGCTTGTGCAGGACTCTGGGAGCCGGGGCTGCAGAAAGCCCTGGGCAACCACAAGCCCTTCACTGCCCACATGTAACTTGGTGGCATAAATGGAGAGATGCCACGCCCCCATGCTGGGGCACCACCAACCCTCTCCCACAGAGCCACATGGGTCTGTGCGTCATTTCAGGGACTCAGGGACCCAGAAGCCCGGGGAAGCACTCCCATGAGACCTGAATGCGCTTCTGATCTTCCAGGAGGAAGCGAAGCCGTGCGCTCTCCAGCCGGTGCCTCTGGAGTCTCCACAGAGCCCTCTGCTCCCGGCGAGCTGCCTCTGCAGACAGCTGGCTGTAATGGTCGACCAGCGCTTGCCTGCAGCCACACCCAGAGAGGACAGGTCACGAGCGCCACCGCCCCATCCGGTGCGTACTGCCTCCATCTTCCCCAGCCCCCAGCTGGTGCCTCTAGGCCCTCACAGCACCTGCAGGGGCACCCGCAGACAGGCCACTCCACCTCCGGACCCGGAGACCTTGGCAGGCGGAGGACTGGGGCTTAGCAGTGTTGTTGAGGATGACATCCTACACAGCCTGAACCCCGGGGCTGGACAGGGAGCTGAGGGCCCCAGCCCTGCTAGGAAGCAAGGCAGCTTCCTGCTCTGCAGATGCAAACCCCAAAGAGCTGAAGGCTGAAGTTAAAAGTACATGAAGCAGGCCCAACGCCAGTGTTGTATGTGCCAAAGTCAAAGCTCACCCATCACTCCCAATGCCTGGAAGCCTCTCCTGCAAGTCGCTGGGCTCAGGCCTGGACTGGCATCCCCAGTTTGGCCACTGCAGGCCAGAAACGTCAGCTCTGTGCCTTGTCCTCTCCAAGTGTGAATAGGACAACACCTACCCACATGCATGAGCACACACCCAGACACGTGTACACACACAGGCACACATGCCTACTGCACATCCCTGCCTGGCTCCATGAATGGAATCTAAGGGAGGGACAACTAAGCACCCGTGACACTGAGTGGCAAGTGGCCAGCCCCTCCCATGAGGAGCTTTCTCTAAGATGTGAACAGCCCCTTCAAGGCTCCAGCTTTGTTCCCGGCTCACGGGACAAGCTACTGACACAAGAAGATAGACTCATGGGCTCAGTGCTGGGCAAATGCCCCACCTCTCTGTCAGGCCAGTAACACTTCAAAGATAAGTAACAGCAGCCTGGCACACTGGCTCATGCCTGAAATCCCAACACTTTAGGAAGCCAAGGGGGGAAGATCACTTGAGCCCAGGAGTTCGAGACCAACCTTGGCAACATAGCAAGACCTCATCTCCACAAAATATATCAAATAATTAGCCAGACATAGTAGCATGCATCTGTAGTCCTAGAACGCAGGAGGACCACCTGAGCCCAGGAGTTCAAAGCTGCAGTGAGCCATGATTGTGTCAATGCACTCCAGCCTGGGCAACAAAGCAAAACCCAAACTCATTTAAAAAAAAATTAATTAATAGGAGCAAGAGCTGTTTAGAATTAAGATAGGGACAGGATGCCAGATGCATGTAGCATGTGGACCCTGCTTGGATTCTAATCCATGCAAACCAGCTATAAGACACTGAGGACAGCACACAATGTCTTAATGTGGCAAGATGGCATAACCACTGACCAAATCCAGTGGGCGTTCCGGACTTGGTACACTGATCTATCTTAATATATGCTTGACACTTTTCAGGTTAAAAAGTACAATCTAGTGGGTGTGGTGGCATGCATCTGTAGTTCTAGCTACTTGGAAGGCTGAGGCGGAAGGATCACCTGAGCCCAGCAGGTCGAGGCTGCAACAAAAGTGAGACTCCAACTCAAAAAAAAAAAAAAAGTACAACCAATCAGCTGGATGCTGTGACTCAAGTCTGTAATTTCAGTACTTTGGGAGGCTGATGCAAGAGGATTGCCAGAGCTGTTTGAAACCAGCCTGGGCAACTTGGTGAGACCTCATCTCTACAATAAATCAAAAAATAAGATTGGGCTGGGTAGCTCAGCCTGTAATCCCAGCACTTTGGGAGGCCGAGGCGAATGGATTGCCTGAGCCCATGGGTTCGATACCAGCCCGGGCAACTTGGCGAGATTTCATCTCTACAATAAATCAAAACTTAGCTGGGCATGGTAGTGTGCTCCTGCAGTTCTGGCTACTTGGAAGGCTGAGGCAGAAGGATCCCCGGAGCCCAGCAGGTCAAGGCTGGGGTGGCTGTGAGTGTGCCCCTGCACTCCAGCCTGGGTGACAATGAAACTCCAACTAAAAAAAAAAGTAGCCGGGTTCGGTGGCTCAACCTGTAAACCCATGCTTTGGGAGGCTGAGGTGAGTGGATTGCCTGAGCCCACGGGTTTGAGACCCGCCTGGGCAACTTGGCGAGACCTC